>NC_056746.1:1142371988-1142474488 GCF_019279795.1 Protopterus annectens
ATTATCGAATACACACATGCTTTATTTCTTCCTTTTTAACAGTTATTCTTGCCAACATTCTATAAATTGCTTAGATGTTCATCGTGTTACACTGCTGCAGTCATTACACTTGGGTTATCCTGCCGTCAGGCGGTCCCGCAGTTGGCCAGAGTTCCAAAGTCTTGGTCCGGCGTCGGATGCTGTCGCTTCTTCCTGACGTCAGTGCGCCAGGGGTATATAAGATGCAGCCGACGCCATTTTCTTCAGTCTTCCTTGCCACGCGGTACCCGAAGCAAAAGCAGTTCACAAGTGCCTGTCGGCCGACTCCTGAGATTTTCAATTCGAATTTCAGAACCGAAGTCTTCTATAAAGCTAAGTACCCCGTTGGGGAAACTTTTTCTTGCCTCAGACCGATGTCAGTAAAAGTTAATAATTGTATTTCTTGTGGGAAGCAAATACCTCATAAGGATTTTCATTCTTTCTGTATCCCATGCCTAGGCCCGATCACGACGTCACTAGTTGTCGGTTTTGTGCTAGATTTAACAAGTGCACTATTAAACGTCGGTTTGATTTTGCCCGACATTATTTCGGCAAAAAATTGAATTATACCATGCCGTCGGAACGACGACGACCGGGATACACAAAAAGCGCAAAGACAAGGACAGGCATCCGAGGTCCAAAACTGATGACGAATCCTCTTCTAGGCCAGTCGCCGGTTCCCCGGCTTTCAGCGAGGTCCCTTCGCAGCCCCTGACGACCACTACCTCAGAACCACAAGCCGCCTCCGACTCCCACGTGGAGATGGCTGGGCCTCTGGATACTCAATATTTAGGGCCTACCGAAACTATCCCTTCTGAGGGATCAGGAGCTGCTGTGCAGCCCTCTGCTTCAGAGGGTGTATTCAGACCTACTCAACTTACCATCAAATCTTCTGCTAAGTCTAAAACCCCTGTAAAGACAAAGAAGCAAGTACAGCATTCACCTGGACAGTCCTCCATGCCTAAGAAACAAATGCTCAAAATGGCCGAAGACTTAATTACTCTGATCAGGGGTTCCCATCCCCCTCCTGATAAAAGGCCTAGGCAGGATGCAGACTATGACTCCTCTGACCAGGTTTCCATTTCTTCGGATTCCTGTTCAGATCAGGTACTCCTTACCCCTCTATGAGGATTCTGATGCTGAAGAATCAATTCCTTCAGCCTCTCCTTCAGAGGACTACTCTTATGGGGAAACTTTACATACCATGAGGGAGCATTTCCATTGGGAGGGCAAGGATTACTCGGATTCCAAGAAAAGGCTCAGAGACTTCCTTTTATTGTCTCAGCACAGACCCCTTGCTGTTTCGCCAGTGTTAGACATTGTGGATGATGTGTACTCTGAATCCAGTTTAAATCCTGATTCTTTGCCTCCTGCTCCAGTCAAACCAGACAGATACTACAGAGTCCCTGACTCTCACAAATTTCTTTATAAAAGCCCTGTTGCTGACCCAGAAACTATTTCCCAGGGTCCCAAAGGGGTAAAGGCTTCCACAGCTAAAAATCCACATGGTCATCGTGTTATACTGCTGCAGTCATCACACTTGGGTTATCCTGCCGTCAGGCGGTCCCACAGTCGGCCGAATCCCAAAATCTTGGTCTGGCGTCGGTTGTCGTCGCTTCTTCCCTGACATCAGTGCTACAGGGGGATAAAAGTGGCAGCCGACGCCATTTTTTCAGTCTTTCTTGCCGTGCGGTGCCCGAAGCAGAAGCAGTTCGTAAGTGCCGGTCGGCTAGCTCCTGAGATTTTCTAATCGAATTTCAGCCCGAAGTCTTCTTTAAATCCAAGTACTCCGTTGGGGAAACTTCTCTTGCCTCAGACCGATGTCAGACAAAGTTAATAATTGCATTTCTTGTGGGAAGCAAATACCTCATAAGGATTTTCATTCTTATTGTATTCCTTGCCTAGGCCCAGACCATGACGTCTCTGGTTGTCGGTTTTGTGCTAGGTTCAACAAACGTACAATCAAGCGTCGGGCAGATTTCGCCCAACATTATTTTGGCAGAAAATTTAATTATAGCATGTCGTCGGAACAACCGACATCAGCAATGATTAAAAAACACAAGGATAAGGACAGGCAACCAAGGCCAAGACCAGATACCGAGCCCTCAGCAAGGCCTACCACCGGTTCTCCAGTTTTCAGTGAGGCGCCTACGCAGCCCCTGACTACCGCTGATTTAGAAATTCTGATGGCCTCCCAGACCGAATCAGCAGGGCCTCAGGAGCCGGTTCCATCTCACCCCTCGGACGCCAACCCTGACGGTGATCCGGAGATTTTGGGCATGACTTCGGTTTCTGAAGGTGTCTTCAAACCGACAACTATTTCTATTAAGTCATGCTAAACTTAAAACCCCCTTAAAAGTTATGAAACCGGGTCCACAGTTCCCCCCACAGGCCCCTATGCCTCAAAAACAGATGCTTAAGATGGCTGAGGATTTAATTACCCTTATCAGGGGTTCACAACCCCCTTCTGACAAAAGGCCTAGACTGGAGGAAGATTATCCTTCCTCTGACCAAGCATCCATTTCCTCAGCTAACTCTGAGGACCAGGATTATTCCTTCCCTTCTTATGAAGACTCAGATGCTGAAGAGTCCATTCCCTCTGTCCCCCCCCCCCCCCCCGAAGACTACTCTTTTGGGGAAACTTTACACACCGTGAGGGAACACTTCCACTGGGAAGGCCAAGATTACTTTAAGAAAAGACTCTGTGAGTTCCTTCTTCTCCCACAGCATAGACCCCTTGCAATTCCTCCAGTTTTAGACATTTTGGATGATGTTTACACCGAATCTAGTCTAAACCCAGATTCCTTACCTCCTGCACCAGCTAAACCAGACAGATACTACCGAGTTCCTGATTCTCATAAGTTTCTATATAAAAGCCCTGTTGCAGATCCCGAAACCATTTCCCAGGGTCCCAAAGGGGTTAAGGCCTCTACTGCTAAGAATCCACTACCTTCTGAAAGAGATTCCAGAGCATTAGAAAGATGGGGGAAGAAAGTGTATACGTCTGCCACTTTGGCCATGAGGGCCTTAAACTGCCAATTCCACATGCTAAAATACCAGCAGTACTTGATTACACAGTTAAAGCAGAAAATGATCCCTCAGACAGATCAGCCTGATTTCAAAGAGATGCAGGATTTGCCGCATGCAGCGGAACAGGTGGGAAAGCATACCTTACAGTGTGGTTTTGATTCACTGGAAGCCTCATGTAACGCAGCTGTCGCAGGATCTGTAATACGTAGACATGCTTGGCTAAAAGAGCAAGCCTTACCAGAACATGTCAAAGCAAAGTTATTGGATGCTCCATTGCAGAAAGATGTGTTATTTGGTGTCAAAGCAGAGGAAGTTTTAAAGAAAATGGAAGAAAAGGCAAAATCTATGCAGACAGTTAAAGATTTTTTACAGGTACAACCTCCTCGTTTCAGCAGAAACTGGCCTTCAAAAAACTGGTCCTTTCCTGCATCAGACAGACCCCAAAGGGGTAGGTACAGACGCCCAAGGGGCAGAGGCCAGCCACAAGGTTCTTTCAGGCCTAGACAATGGCATACAACAACTCAAAGAGGTGGAGACAAAAGATCTCAACCCTCCAGGAAACAAACACAATGACTTCCCTCTTCGCCTGCCAAGCAAAATTGCCCTGGCAGCACCTTTGGGAGGAAAACTGGCTCTATTTCCACAAAATTGGCGCATCATAACAAAGGACAAATGGGTTCTGGATATTATTACCCGAGGCTACAGATTTCATTTTCACTCTTTACCACGGATGAGATGCATGCCAAACCAATGGGCAGAGGCACAAACGCAAATTTCAGCTCTCATGGATATGAAAGCAATTCAAAAGGTACCTACAAAGGAGCAAGGTGAAGGTTTTTACTCAAGACTATTTCTAGTACCAAGAAAGGATAAAGCCTGGAGACCCATTTTAGACCTCTCAGTTCTAAACACATACCTGGAGGTACCCAAATTCAAAATGCTCACACTACAGCAGCTTCTTCCCATGCTGGGCAAGGAGTCTTGGCTGGTAATGTTGGACCTCAGAGGCATACCTGCATGTCCCTATCAGACAAGATTGCAGAAGGTAACTCAGATTTTTGGCAGGTACAATGCATTATCAATTCTCTGCATTGCCCTTTGGTTTATCTACTGCGCCCAGAGTATTTACGAAATGCCTGGCATCAGTAATTGCATACTGCAGACAACGAGGAATACAAATTTATCCATATCTGGACGACTGCCTGATCCAGGCAGACAGCATGGCCATTCTATTTCAGCATCTGGCATTTGTAACAAAGCTGCTAAGTTGCCTAGGGTACACAGTAAACAAAAAGAAGTCAAAGCTAGTACCCTCACAAGACATAATATTCCTGGGTGCCAGCTTAAGTACAACGGTCCAGATGGCTTATCTCACGCCAGACAAACAAAAACAACTGACTCAATACTTCAAAAAGATGGCAACTTTTACCCAGCTCACTGCAAGGAAAATCCTGCAGGCATTGGGGTTCATGGCATCCTGCATTCAACTAATTCCACATGCAAAGCTGCATATGAGGAAATTTCAATGGTACCTGAAAAGTGTATGGACTCAACACAGGCACAGCCTCGAAACAAGTATACCTCTTATTCCCTGCCTTCAAAAAGAGTTCCTATGGTGGGCTCAAGGATGTCAAACAAGGGTCTTCCTTTTGTCTTACCTCCAGCAAACCAAACTATGACAACAGATTCTTCAGAACTACGCCTGGGGAGCACACATGGCAAGACAGTGCATACAGGGCAAATGGTCTGCAAAACAAATGCATCTACACATCAACCAAACGGAGATGCTAGCTGTGCAAAATGCACTGACCGCCTTCAAGGACCTCTTGCATCCAGGACAACTACTAAGGACAGACAACACCAGTTATGTGGTACATAAACAAACAGGCAGGAACACACTCCTACCCTTTATGCAGACAGGCAGTGACCTTGTGGAACACATCATTGACTTACCAAGTACAACTGGAAGCACAATTCCTGCCAGGAAAGGAAAACATATTGGCAGACGAAGTAAGCAGAAATTTGACAGATCCTGACGAGTGGAGACTACACCCACAAGTATTTTCAATGATAACTCAAAGGTGGGGACGCCCAGACATAGATCTATTTGCCTCCCCAACAACAGCAATTTTGCACAAGGACTTATTCCCTAGCCTGGAAAGTGGACGCCCTATCATTCAGTTTGACAGCATTGACAGTCTATGCCTTCCCACCACTACCTCTCTTGACCAAGGTATTACTGAAAGTCAGATCAGAGAGACGACAAACGATCCTCATTGTTCCGGACTGGCCACGTCAGCACTGGTACCCATTACTAAGGACCTTGACTCACAGCCCTCCATGGATCTTGCCTCAATTCCCATTTCTGTTGACTCGGCAAAACTCTCAGATCCTTCACAGTCAGCTCAGGACTTTAAATTTAGCTGCATGGAGAATACCTAGAATTGTCAATCAACACTTCTCTCAAAGGACGTCCTGAATGTCATTTTGGAGGCCAGGAGGCCCAGCACCAGAAAAACTTACTCAGACAAATGGAAACGATTTTGTGCATGGAACCAGGCTAAAGGCTAAAATCCTTGGATACCAAACATTCCTCAAATACTGCAATACTTAACTGAGATGCTACACAAAGACCTTTCTTTCTCATTCATTAAGATCCATGCTTCAGCCATTTCAGCTCAGTATAATACGGATCCTACCATATTCTCACACCCTTTACTAAGGCAGTTTCTCAGAGGGGCTAAGAATATAAGACCCCCCCCCCCCCGATAAAACCCCCAACGCCAGCTTGGGACCAACTTCGTTTTAGAAAAATTAACACTGCCTCCTTTCGAACCAGCCTTATCAGCAGAACTACAACATTTGTCATGGAAAACAGCTCTGTTGCTGGCTATCACCTCAGCACGCAGGGTCTCAGAACTACAGGCACTTATGGCAGTGGAACCTTTCATCATTTTCCATCAGGACAGAGTCTCTTTACGAACTAACCCTACCTTTATGCCAAAGGTAGTATCCAGTGTGGCTTTGAATCAGACCATTCATTTACCCACCTTTTATCCAAACCCTCAGAATAAAGGAGAAAGACTCCTTCACTCTTTGGACATTCACAGACAGCTACGTTACTATTTGGATAAGACAAAGACCTTCAGAAAAACGGACCAACTCTTTGTATCCTATGCTGCAGGTTCACAAGGAAAGGCTATTTCAAAACAGACCATCTCCAAATGGATAGCACATTATATCCGCTTTTGCTACTCGCACCATGGGAAAGCAGTGTCTGTTAATATTAGGTCCCATTCTACCAGGGCTACAGCAACCTCAGCAGCCTTTCTCAAGGGGGTTCCAACCAGGGACATTCTGGAGGCAGCTACCTGGAGTTCAGTGCACACCTTTACCAAGCACTACCACCTTCCATTATACTCAAAAACCAGAGCTGGTTTTGCCACTGCAGTTCTGCAGGGCATCCAAGCTTCACCTAACCCAGTTTAGTACCAGCCACCCATCCATAGCTTTGGGATTCTACCCAAGTGTGATGACTGCAGCAGTATAACACGATGAACATAGTACAGATGTCCTTCATGGATGCATCTGCAGTCATAACAACTGGGTTGTCCTGTCGTCAGGCAGCCCCTCAGTCGGCCGGATTCCAAAGTCCGGGTCCGGCCTCGGCTGATGTCGCACTTCACCCGACGTCATCTCTGTTGGTCTTTGGGTATAAAGGCATCAGCCGACGCCATTTTCCTCAGTCTTTCTTGCCGCGTGGCGCCCGAAGCAGAAGCTGTTCGCAAGTGCCGGTCGGTCGGATCCAGAGATTACTTCTACGAATACTACCAAGACTTCTAAAGCTAAGTACCCCGTTGGGGACTCTTTCTTGCCTCAGCCGATGTCAGAAAAAGTTAATAATTGTTTAACCTGTGGGAAACAAATACCTCATAAAGATTTCCACTCTTATTGTCTGCCTTGTTTAGGCCCAGCCCACGACGTAGCAGCCTGTTCGGCCTGTGCTTCGTTCAACCGACGAACACTTAGGCGTCGGTCGGAGTTTGCTGAACAGTTTTTCGGTTCTGATTTTGCGTACATTATGCCGTCGGATCCTCCGACTACCCAATCTGCCAAAAAACGCAAAGATAAAGACCGACACTCGCGGACCGCGGTTTCGGCCGAAACCATGGTTAAGCAAATCATGAGTGTCTCGGTTTCGGCGAAACCGAGAAAACTGTTCAAAGTTCAGCTGAATCTATCTCTACAACTGAGGCCCCTGCTACCACTCTTGAAACGGCCTCAGAAATTTTATCCACTACGGTGGTTGCCACGGACTTATCAGACACCATTCCCTTGGATGTCTCTACCCCAGCACGTGGTGCTGCTAGGCCTCCAGCAGCCATGTCCATTAAGGCCTTCGCCAGGGCTAAAGCAGCAAAGACTACTAAAACAGTGCCTGTTAAACCCCTACAACCAGGCCCTCCTCTAGTTCTCAAATGCTTACTCTGGCAGAAGATTTAATTTCATTAATTAGAGGATCTCAATCTCACCCAGACAGGGCCTCTCAGCCCCCAGAGAAGAGACCTAGGGCAGAGCCCCTGAGCCAGTGTCCTCTGATGAGTCTGCCGATGAATCAGACATAACTGATCAGCCAGAGGCTCCTTTCTCCAATTTTGAAGACTCTGATGCTGAAGAATCCATTCCAGCTGCTTCCCCACCAGAAGAATTCTCCTTTGGGGAAACCTTACATGCCATGCGAGAGCAGTTCCAATGGCAGCAACAGGATTTTTCAGACTCCAGGAAAAGACTTAGGACCTTTCTGCACCTTCCACAGCACAGGCCCTTAGCTATACCTCCTGTTCTCTCTGTGGTGGATGATGCTTTCAATGATGTCTGCTCCGCACCAGATTCTTTACCTCCAGCCCCTGCCAAACCAGACAGATTTTACAGGGTGCCAGACACTCATCACCACCTTTACAAGGCCCCACTTGCAGACCCCGAAACTATATCCCAGGGTCCCAAGGCAGTAGCCGCGCCCATAGCAAAAAACCCTATTCCTTCAGAAAGGGAAGCAAGGTCATTAGACAGATGGGGCAAAAAGGTCTACACTTCCGCTACTCTTTCAGCTAGAGCTTTGAATTGTCAGTTTCACATGATACAATACCTAGAGTTTATGCTTGATCAGTTAACTAAAAAACTAACCACTGATGAATCTCTTGATAAGAAATATGTATTAGAAATGGTAAATAACATACAACAGGTTAGTAACCATTCCTTAAAATGTGGCTATGATGCACTGGAGGCTTCATTTATATCAGCCATGACTGGCACAGTGATAAGAAGGCATGCATGGCTAAAGGAGCAAGCTCTACCGGATCATGTTAAGGCTAAGTTGCTAGATGCTCCTATGGATAAGACAAGTTTGTTTGGTACACCTGCCCAGCAGGTTATGAAGAAAATGGAAGAAAAGGCAAAATCTGTTCAAACGGTTAAAGATTTCTTGCAGGTTCAACCCCCAAGGTTTAGCAGAAACTGGCCTGCCAAAAATTGGTCCTTTCCTGACTCCACAAGACCTCAAAGGGGCAGGAATAGACGTTCCAGAGGCAGAAACCAATCCAGGGGAGGTGCCTACAGAGGACGACAGTGGCAAGGTAACAACAGAGGCACAGACACCACCTCTGCCACTACATCAACTCAACCACAGTGACTTAACCCTAAATCCGCCTACCAGGGAACAAATAGCAGCTCCTCTAGGCGGAAAATTAACCTTATTTTCAAAGAACTGGCACTATATAACAAAAGACAAGTGGATTTTACAAACCATAGATCAAGGTTACCGGTTCCACTTCCACACTTTACCAGTCAAAAGAGGAATGCCAAATCTACCGCCAAATCAAAAACAGAGGCTCTACAACAGATAATGCAGTTAGCAAACATGAGAGCTGTGGAAAGAGTGCCAACAGCAGAGCAAGGAAAGGGTTCTACTCCAGACTATTCCTAGTTCCAAGAAAGGAAAAAGTTGGAGACCAATTCTCGACCTGTCCGCCTTAAATACATACATCATTGTCCCAAAATTCAAAATGCTGACCCTACAGCAACTTCTTCCCATGCTGGGCAAGGAGTGTTGGCTGGTAACTCTAGATCTCAAGGAGGCATACCTGCACGTCCCCATTCGACCAATCTGCAGAAGATACCTCAGATTTCTTGCAGGATCAGAGCACTATCAATTCTCAGCATTGCCCTTTGGCTTATCTACTGCCCAGAGTATTCACAAAATGCCTGGCATCAGTAATCGCCCATTGCAGACTACAGGGAATTCAAATTTACCCATACCTAGACGACTGCCTGCTACAAGGGGACAACAAAAGCAAGCTGACAACAGATTTACAAAGGGTCATTTACTTGCTGCAAGCACTGGGATACACAGTCAATCTACAAAAGTCAAGGCTGATACCATCTCAAACAAGGACATTCTTGGGCTGAATTGGACACAGTAAAACAGATGGCATTCCTAACAAAGGAAAACAAAAGAACTCCCTCTTTACTTCCTGGCACTAACAAAACTGAACAAGTTAACAGCAAGAAAAGTATTGCAGGCCTTGGGCTTCATGGCATCATGCATAATCTTGGTTCCACTTGCCAGACTACATATGAGAAAACTACAGTGGTACCTAAAGAATTTATGGTCTCAACACAGACACAGCCTAGAAACAGAAATCCCACTAATTCCATGCTTAAAACAGGAGTTCCTATGGTGGGCTCAGGCATGCCAGTCAAACCCAGGGCTACCCTTTCGCAGATGTCAAGCAAGCCAGTCCATCACAACAGACGCTTCAGACTTAGGATGGGGGGCCCACATGCTGGACAAATGCGTGCAAGGATTGTGGACACAGGATCAACTTCACCTGCACATCAACCTAAAAGAAATGCTGGCAGTAAAACTGGCAATCCAAAAGTTCAGACCATTTCTCAAAGAGGGCCAGTTGATGATAAGGACAGACAACACCACAGTCATGTGGTACATCAACAAACAGGGAGGCACTCATTCATACCCCCTATGCAGAATGACTTTGGAGCTGTGGACCCTGGCACTCAGTTACAACATCCAGTTACAGGCAATATTTGTACCGGGAAGAGAATACTCTAGCAGACATATTAAGCAGAACCACATCGGATGCCCACGAATGGAAGCTGCACCCGGACATCTTCAAGACCATCTCAAAGAAATGGGGAATGCCTCAGATAGATCTATTTGCATCACCTACCAATCACCAGCTCAAAAAATTCTGCACAAGGACATTCCACCCACTAGCATGGAAAGTGGATTTGCTCTCCTTCAGCTGGAAAGGCCTAACAGCATATGCATTCCCACCTCTTCCCTTGATACACAAGGTATTACTAAAAATCAAGGAAGAATGTCCAAGGATAATCCTGATAGCTCCAAACTGGCCAAGACAACACTGGTACCCACTGCTGAGGAGCATGTCTTGGAACAATATGTGGCCAATACCCCTGATGCCTTTGATGTTAACTCAGAACAACTACAGCATCATACATCCAAACCTAAAAACGTTGCAACTGACTGCATGGAACATCACATAGCAGCAGCTAATCCAGAACTTTCCAAAAGAGTTAGAGACATTATTCTTGAAGCACGCAGACCTTCAACAAGAAGAAACTATGCTGGAAAATGGAAAAGGTTTGTCACTTGGAGTACTGAAAGAGGAAAAGATGTGTCAAACATAGATATGCCTAACATTCTGGAGTACCTAGCCGAACTTCTTCATTCAGGCCTGTCCTACTCCTCCATCAAGATACATGCATCAGCTATTTCAGCAGAATACAGCTTTGATCCACCTGTTTTTTCTCACCCTTTAATCAGGCAGTTCCTCAGAGGAATCAAGAATGTAAAACCTCCAAGGAAACCACCATTACCAGCTTGGGACTTAAACTTTGTGCTAGAAAAATTGACACTATCACCCTTTGAACCAGCAGCAACAGCAGACCTACAACACCTGTCATGGAAAACTGCTTTCCTACTGGCAATTACTTCAGCAAGGAGGGTTTCAGAACTACAGGCTTTAATGGCAGTGCAACCCTTCCTAATCTTCCACCAAGATAGAGTGTCCATGAGGACTAATCCTACATTTATGCCTAAGGTGGTATCCAGAGTGTCTTTAAACCAGGCAATCCACCTTCCTACCTTCTTTCCCAACCCACAAAACAGAGGGAAAGAATATTGCATACCTTGGATGTACATAGACAGCTACGCTACTACTTGGACAGAACAAAAGTAGCAGAAAGACTGACCAACTTTTGTAGCCTATGCAACAGGAAGGGAAGGAAAAGCTATTTCCAAACAGACAATCTCCAAATGGATAGGAAATTGCATACGATTCTGTTACTCCTTCCATGGAAAACCAATTCCACAGAACATAAGACCTCATTCTACAAGGGCAACAGCCACTACCACAGCCTTCTTACGAGGAGTGGCAACCAAAGACATTATTGAGGCGGCTACTTGGACCTCCATGCATACATTTGCCAAGCATTACAATTTGCCTCTATATTCCAGATCCCGAGCAGGGTTTGCCACTGCTGTACTGCAAGGGATCCTAAACACACCATAATCTAGTTTTATCCTCCTCCCCTTGTTGGCTATGGTATTCTACCCAGTTGTTATGACTGCAGATGCATCCATGAAGGACATAGTACAGTTTTGTACCTACCATAAATGTAGATGTCCGAACTGGATAGCATCTGCAGTCAGGATTACCCTCCCTCCTTCCCCTCTGTGGTACTCCAAGGGTGTATACCCTCCTAATAGCTAGCTGGTGGGGGGGAGTCTTTTATGGTGTATTTGTTTGTATATATGTGCATACATGCTTATTTTGTGTTTGCCTCTGTCTTTTTGGAAACATTGGCATCTATCTAAATTTTAGCCTTCAATAGGGCTACTGGCATCTGGGGCAAGAAACACTGAGGAAAATGGCGTCGGCTGATGCCTTTATACCCGAAGACCAACAGAGATGACGTCGGGTGAAGTGCGACATCAGCCGAGGCCGGACCCGGACTTTGGAATCCGGCTGACTGAAGGGCTGCCTGACGACAGGACAACCCAGTTGTTATGACTGCAGATGCTATCCAGTTCGGACATCTACATTTATGGTAGGTACAAAACTGTACTTTTTGTACCTACCATAAATGTAGATGTTCGAGTGTATGTACTGCTGCAGTCCAGGTTACCCTCCCACCATCCCCTCTACATACCAAGGTGTTAATTATAACTCCATGTACATCAATCTTTTGGATGCATATCGATATGGTGTATTTGCTAACAGCTTGTACTATTGTTTATCTAGTAAGGTATTTTTGCATAGTTATTTGTATTGCCTTCCTAGTTGGGGGCACCTGACATCTGGGGCAAGAAAAACTGAAAAAATGGCGTCGGCTGCCTCTTTTATCCCCCTGTTGCACTGACGTCAGGGAAGAAGTGACGACAACCAACACCGGACCAAGGTCTTTGGGATTCGGCCGACTGCGGGACCGCCTGACGGCAGGATAACCCAAGTGTAATGACTGCAGCAGTGTATACACTCGAACATCTGCATTTATGGTAGGTACAAAACTGTACTTTACTGCTTTCCTCTAAATCTCCCCTGAACCTTATTTTGCCCGTATTGTTCAGCAGGTTCCATTTATTTCTCTGCTTTTTACTTCTGTCCTTTAATAAAGATCCGACCTGTAGATGTTCATCGTGTTACACTGCTGCAGTCATTACACTTGGGTTATCCTGCCGTCAGGCGGTCCCACAGTCAGAGTTCCAAAGTCTTGGTCCGGCGTCGGTTGCTGTCGCTTCTTCCCTGATGTCAGTGCGCCAGGGGTATACAAGATGCATCAGACTCCATTTTCTTCAGTCTTTCTTGCCGCGTGGTGCCCGAAGCAAAAGCAGTTCGCAAGTGCCGGTCGGCTTACTCCTGAGATTTTTGAAGTTGAATTTAAGATCCGAAGTCTTCAATAAAGCTAAGTACCCCGTTGGGGAAACTATTTTCTTGCCTCAGACCGATGTCAGAAAAAGTTAATAATTGTATTTCTTGTGGAAAGCAAATACCTCATAAGGACTTCCACTCTTACTGTATTCCATGCCTAGGCCCTGATCACGACGTCACTAGTTGTCGGTTTTGTGCTAGATTTAACAAACGCACTATAAAACAACGTTTTGATTTTCTTTGCACTATTTTCGCCGAAGGTTCAATTATACTATGCCGTCGGATCAACCAACGACCGCAATTCTCAAAAACCGCAAAGACAGGGATAAAAACAGGCATCCGAGGTCCAAAACTGACGACAAAGCCTCTTCTAGGCCAGTCGCCGGTTCTCAGTGAGGCGCTTTCGCAGCCCCTGACACCCGCTACCTCAGAGCCACCGGCTCCCACGTGGAGACAACTAGGCCTCTGGAAACTCAAGGTATTGGGCCTACGGAAACTAATCCCTCAGATGGGTCCGGAGCCGCTGAGCAGGCATCAGCTTCTGAGGGTGTTTTCAGACCTTCACAACTTACCATTAAAGCAACAGCCAAGGCAAAAACACCATTAAAGACAAAGAAGCAAGTACAGCATTCTCCTGGGCAGTCCTCCATGCCTAAGAAACACATGCTCAAAATGCCCGAAGACCTCATTACTCTAATCAGGGGTTCCCATCCCCCTCCTGAGAAAAGGCCTAGGCAGGATACAGACTATGATTCCTCTGATCAGGTTTCCAGTTCCTCTGATTCCTCTTCAGACCAGGGATACTCTCTAACCCCCCCCCCCCCCAATGTGGATTCTGATGCTGAAGAACCTATCCCTTCAGCCTCTCCTCCTGAGGATTACTCTTTTGGGGAAACCTTACATACCATGAGGGAGCATTTCCATTGGGAAAGTCAGGATTATTCGGAATCCAAGAAAAGGCTCAGGGATTTCCTTTTATTGCCTCAGCACAGGCCCCTGGCTATTCCGCCTGTGTTAGATATTGTGGATGATGTGTTCTCTGAATCCTGCTTATCTCCTGATTCTTTGCCCCCTGCACCAGCCAAACCAGATAGGTATTATAGAGTCCCTGACTCCAACAAGTTTCTTTATAAAAACCCTTCTGCTGACCCAGAAACCATTTCCCAGGGTCCAAAAGGGGTTAAGGCTTCCATTGCAAAAAATCCAGTCCCCTCTGACAGAGATTCTAGAGCATTGGATAGATGGGGGAAGAAAGTTTACACTTCTGCAACTTTAGCAGTAAGGGCTTTAAATTGCCAGTTTCACATGCTTAAGTACCAACAATTTTTAATGTCTCAGTTAAAACAGAAAATGTTTGCAAGCTCAGAAGCTCCTGACTATAAAGAAATGCAGGATTTATTGCTTGCAGTGGAACAGGTGGGGAAACGTACTCTGCAATGTGGTTTTGATTCTTTAGAGGCCTCTTGTAGAGCCGCTGTTACAGGTTTTGTGATTCGAAGACATGCTTGGTTAAAAGAACAGAGTTTACCTGATCATGTTAAGGCAAAATTATTGGATGCTCCTTTACAGCATGATACGTTGTTTAGTGTTAAGGCAGAAGAGGTGTTAAAGAAAATGGAGGATAAAGCTAAATCTATGCAAGCAGTCAAAGATTTCTTACAGGTACAGCCACCTCGATTTAGCAGAAATTGGCCTACAAAGAATTGGTCCTTTCCAGTGTCAGACAGGCCACAGAGAGGCAGATACAGACGCCCAAGAGGCAGATCTCAACCCCAAGGCTCTAACAGACAACAACAGTGGGGTACCTCAACCACAAAAGGAGGTGAGGACAGGTCTCAACCTTATAGGAAACGGTCCCAATGACTTCCCCCTTCGTATACCAAGCATTTCCCTTTTGGCAGCCCCCCATAGGGGGAAAACTAGCATTTTTTTCTCAAAATTGGCAAACTATCACCAAAGACAAATGGGTTCTAAATGTTGTGTCTCAAAGTTACAGGTTCCACTTTCACACTTTACCAAGGATAAAAGGAATGCCAAACCTGCCACAAAATCAATGGACAGAGGCTCAAAAACAAATTTCAGTCCTCATGGACATGAGAGCTATTCAAAAAGTACCACAACAGGAACAAGGACAAGGATTTTACTCAAGACTCTTCCTGGTCCCCAGAAAGGACAAAGCCTGGAGACCCATATTGGACCTTTCAACTCTAAATACTTACCTGGAGGTTCCGAAATTCAAAATGTTGACACTACAGCAGCTTCTTCCCATGCTGGGCAAGAAGGCTTGGCTTGTTACTCTGGACCCCAAAGAGGCATACCTGCACGTCCCTATCAGACAAGATTGCAGAAGATACCTCCGATTCAAAGCTGGTACAATGCACTACCAATTCTCTGCACTGCCCTTTGGCTTATCTACTGTGCCCAGGGTCTTTACAAAGTGCCTGGCACCAGTAATTGCATTTTGCAGACAAAAAGGAATTCAGATTTATCCATACCTGGACGACTGCCTCATTCAAGCAGAGAGAAAGGACATTCTTCTAAAGCATCTGGTGTTTGTAAAAAGGTTGCTAATTTCTCTAGGGTACACAGTAAACGAAAAGAAGTCAAAACCAGTGCCCTCACAACAGTTAATATTCCTGGGTGCCAGCTTAAATACAACGCCCCAGATGGCTTATCTCACGCCAGACAAACGAGGACAACTGACTCAATATTTTCAATTACTGGTAAAAAAGTCCCATCTCCCTGCAAGAAAAATTCTGCAGGCCCTGGGATTCATGGCATCCTGCATTCTACTAATTCCATATGCCAGATTGCATATGAGGAAATTACAGTGGTACCTAAAAAGTGTTTGGACTCAACACGCTCACAGTTTAGAAGCAGTAATACCAATAATTCCCTGCCTACAACAGGAGTTTCGATGGTGGGCACAGGCATGTCACCTCAACAAGGGTCAGCCTTTCATTCTACCCACAGCCAGGCAGACTCTAACAACAGATGCTTCGGACTACGCCTGGGGAGCACACATGGTAGGAAAATGTATTCAGGGCAAGTGGACCACAGACCAAATGCATCTTCACATCAATCAAAAAGAGATGTTGGCTGTTCAAAAGGCCCTAACAGCTTTCAAGGAACTTCTACATCCAGGACAGTTACTATTAAAGACAGACAACACCACAGTAATGTGGTACATAAACAAACAAGGGGGCACTCATTCTTAACCCGTATGCAGGCAAGCCATGACCTTGTGGAACACCGCTCTAACTTATCAAGTTCATCTGCAAGCACAATTCCTGCCAGGAAAGAAAAATACTCTGGCAGACGATCTAAGCAGAAATGTCATGGACCCTCACGAATGGAAATTGAATCCTCAAATCTTCAGCATGGTAACGCAAAAATGGGGATGCCCAGACATAGATCTTTTTGCTTCCCCACTGAATTGCCAACTACAAAAATTCTGCACAAGGATTTACCACACACAAGCATGGAAAGTGGATGCTCTTTCGTTCAGCTGGAAAAGCCTAAAAGTTTATGCCTTCCCACCACTGCCTCTCCTTTCAAAGGTACTCCTAAAAGCCAGACAAGAAAAAGCACAGATGATCCTGATTGCTCCAAACTGGCCACACCAGCATTGGTACCCAATCTTAAAGAACTTGGCTCAAGGCCCAGCATGGATTTTGCCTCAAATTTCCCACCTTCTGACTCAACAAAACAATCAGATCCAGCACGGTCAGCTCAAGACCCTAAACCTGGCTGCATGGCAGATTCATTAGCCAAACAGGCAACACCTCTCTTTAAAGCTGTTATGGATGTCATTTTGGAGGCCAGGAGGCCTAGCACCAGGAAATCTTACTCAGAAAAATGGAAGAGATTCTGTGCCTGGAACCAGGCTCAAAGCCTTGACCCTCTTGTCCCAAACATTCCTCAGATTTTACAATACTTAACTGAGATTCTGGACAAAGGCCTATCCTTGTCATCAATTAAGATCCACGCCTCTGCCATTTCAGCACATTACAACACGGATCCTCCTTTATTCTCTCATCCCTTGCTAAAGCAGTGCCTCAGAGGGGCTAAAAACATAAGACCTCCCCGGAGAGCACCAACACCAACTTGGGACCTTAATTTTGTTTTGGAAAAACTGACCTTGCCACCTTTTGAGCCAGCCAATACAGCCGATCTAAAATTTTTATCATGGAAAACAGCTCTGCTCCTGGCAGTAAATTCAGCATGAAGAGTCTCAGAGCTACAGGCATTAATGGCAGTGGAACCTTTTATAATTTTTCATCAGGACAGGGTTTCTTTAAGGACAAACCCTACCTTTATGCCAAAGGTGGTATCTAGTGTGGCTGTTGACCAAACCATCCATTTGCCAACCTTTTATCCAAACCCCCAGAATAAAGGGGAGAAACTTCTGCACTCTTTGGACATACACAGACAGCTACGCTTCTACTTGGACAAAACAAAAGCTTTCAGGAAAACTGAGCAACTGTTTGTAGCATATGCTGCAGGATCACAGGGCAAGGCTATCTCAAATCAGACTATCTCCAAATGGATAGGACACTGTATTCGTTACTGCTACACGGAGCATGGAAAATCAGTCCCTAATAACATTAGGCCACATTCTACCAGAGCAACAGACACTTCTACAGCCTTTCTCAGAGGAGTACCAACCAAGGAAATCTTGGAGGCTGCAACTTGGAGTTCAGTGCACACCTTTACCAAGCATTACCACTTGCCTCTTTACTCTAAATCCAGAGCAGGGTTTGCCACTGCAGTTTTGCAAGGCCTCATAGCCAATCCGAACTCTCTATAGACCAGCCACCCAACCTTAGCTTTGGGATTCTCCCCAAGTGTAATGACCGCAGCAGTGTAACACAAACATAGTACAGTTTTGTACCTACCATAAATGTAGATGTTAGAGTGTTCACACTGCTGCAGTCCAGGTTACACTCCCTCCATCCCCTCTGTCCTAGCTGAACTTATCTATACCCTTCTATCCTTTGTGGTGTATTTGCATGTAGCTGAAGGTATTGTGTTTTTTTTTTTTTTTATATATATGTTTTATTAGCAATATGTATTGCCTACCTACTTGG
Source organism: Protopterus annectens (assembly GCF_019279795.1). Classification (NCBI taxonomy): domain Eukaryota; kingdom Metazoa; phylum Chordata; order Ceratodontiformes; family Protopteridae; genus Protopterus; species Protopterus annectens. The sequence goes on from NC_056746.1 coordinate 1,142,390,098, forward strand.
GGGCACCCGACATCTGGGGCAAGAAAAACTGAAGAAAATGGCATCGGATGTATCTTATATACCCCTGGCGCACTGACGTCAGGAGGAAGCGACAGCAACCGACGCCGGACCAAGACTTTGGAACTCTGGCCGACTGCGGGACCGCCTGACGGCAGTATAACCAAAGTGTAATGACTACATTTATGGTAGGTACAAAACTGTACTTTCTTTTTTCTCCTTTACAAATTTTCAGTTTCAGTTAGTTTAGATTTTGAGTTCTCTTTTCTAGCAATTGCTTTCTTGTCCCCTAGTAGCATCAAGCTTAGCAAGACCTTACTGTGTAACTGCAGTTCACATCCTGTATTCCTACTTAAAAGAATAATTTCCTTAGTTATAGCAGTATGCTCCCCCAATATTTCTGACAGAGTACTTTGTAGAGAATTTTTTAAATCTGCCAATTCGTAAAACACCCAAAAAAAAGTTCCCTGTTGCCTCTCTTTTCCGGCATGCTTCCCAGCATTTGCTGTGTACGTTAGGAAAAATTCTGTGAATTCAGCTTTGGGTATAAAAATGCCAGTGTAAACCCTTCCAAGCAGAAATAACTAAACGTTCTGGACCCTGTTGCATACTGCCTTTCCACTCTCTGTCTTCCCAGTCTTTTCTCATCTCCTCTGATTTGATTTTTTTGTATTCATTCTTTATGTTACTAAATGCAGATTCTTAAAAGATATAGGTGTACATTTGCAGGTAATTGTATGTGTAGACAAATGTTATGGGAACTTTTTCTGTATCATACCGCTCAACTGTACAGATTTTTGCAGAATGTCCAGATTTTTGCCTCATATTTTTGGTCATTTTTCATAAGATTTTATATTTCTGGCAAGTTGGTGGCAAATCATTTAAGACTGAGGTTAGAAAATAATGACAGACATTTGAGTTTCAGGCTTCATACCCTTCATAAAATGCATGCTAATGCAAAACCTGTTAATATAGCAATAACCCACGCCTGGGTGTGGGTAATGCTGGATTTACCCACGGTTGGCGTGGTTTGGTCGAGGGAAGCCCGGACCAAACAAAGCCAACCGTGAATACAGCATTACCCACACCCAGAAGTGGGTTATTGCTATTATACCATGACATTATTTAAGAAAAGAAACTATTACTTTTCTTAAATAATGGCATAGTATAATGCCTGTTTACTGCCCTTCCGCAGATGTCTGGCATCCGCAGCAGTTCTGATGTACTGCGCGTCTGCGCAGTACATCAGAGCTGTGGGCAAAAGCAACGGAGAAAGCAAGATCTCCGTTGCTTTTTACTGTTTTAAGCTATGTTAAATGGGTTTAACATAGCGAGACATTTAAAATAAGCAACGGAGATGTCCGTTGCTTATTTTAACTGTCTCGCTATGTTAAACCCATTTAACATAGCGAACAGTAAAAAGCAATGGAGATCTTGATTTCTCCGTTGCTTTTTAAAACCTGTCGCTATGTTAAATGGGTTTAGCATGCAGACAGCTAAAATTAGCAACGGAGATCTCCGTTGCTTATTTTAAAGCTGTCTCGCTATGTTAAACCCATTTAACATAGTGAGACAATGTTTTAAAAGTAGAGTTATACTAATGGAAAAAAGTCCAGGCGACCGGACCTTTTTCCATTAGTATAACTCGATTTACAATGTGCACGCTGGCCAATCAGCGTGCACGTTTTTGGGGGGGGGGGGTCATGGTATAATCTGAAGTAGTTAACTTCATTTTATCTGCAACCTGTGGGTATGCGGATCCATATCGGATCCGAGCCGGCAACTTTTTTTTCTACCATCTGCTCCAAGCTCCGAGCTCCTCCCCTTACCCATAATGACCTACCATCTCCTATCTTCCTCAAGATCTCATTTGCTGTGCCAGTAGTTTGCATCATGGTCTCCTTTGCTCTGAGCTCAGGGATAGTAAGTGGTATTATTACTTTGTGTAAGTTTCTTCATTGTATGGATCTTTTACTGTTTTTTGTGTAACTGAATGACCTGCTGCTAAATTCTGATTCTGCACAGACTGCTCTATTTTGTTTTTCAGAGGCTCTATAAGTAGCTAGTGACTTTACTGAATTTCTGTGGTAATATTTGTGTTTAAACTGAACCTGTACCTAGAGAAAGTGTATAATCAGAGCTCCTCCTTGCTGCATGTGTTTTTTAATGTTTAGATTGCACACACACATTGAAGAAGTGCTTTTATGACTTGAATAACTTGGGCTAGCTATACCTGAAGTCCTTTTACTGGCAATTTTCTAGTTGTACAATTGTGAATAATTGATTTAGTTTTTCTGGTATATCTTTAAAATCTGGCAAGTGTTCATTTACTGCATTGCTCTCTTGCTTAGGTTTTTTAGCTATAAATCTTAGTTCATTCTGAAGTGTGCTACTTTACCCCCCCCCCCACCAAACCTTTCTGAATGCATTATTATATAATAACTGCCTGTTGTTGTCATCATGCTTACCCTAGAATTTCTGCTTTTCTCTTTTCCTAGTTGAACTCTACAGTTCCCTACAAAACGGTGTCTACAGGACTGCACTCGGTTTCTCTCAACATTTAAACAGAGTAGGTTACACACAAAAAGCGTTAAGCTTTCACTTACAGTGCTTTGTAATTAAGCAGGTCACCATATTGGTCAGCCATAGGGCTCTTTGTTTCTACTTGAGTTTTTGCCTCCTTCCCCTGTAACTGCAGTAAATTGACTCTTACATTAGAGCTGTAATACTTACCTTATAGCTTTAGGACACCTTAGGAAACCTTGTAAACTGCAATAGCCCTCTACGTTCGCCCTCGCTACGCTCGGGCTCTCTTCGCTCCCCTCCCTGCCCCCAATTCCCTCCCGCCCCAGTACCTCTAAATTTATAGTACTATAGCCACTCCCCCACTTTCTAGATCCTATCTGCTTTCATCTGGGATAATTCCACCCACCCCTATTCTACTACCTACATTTAATAGCACCTATTAGCTTTCATCTGGCATTCTCCCATCCCCCTTCCAGTACCTTTACCTCACCACTCTATCTTCTGGTGTTGCATCACCAGGTAAAACAGTTCCTTCACTTACTAGCTGAATCACATATAATGATATACTCCTCTTTACTACCCCACTTGTTCACACCATACCTCCTTACCTTGTATGAAAACCAGTTTCTTACGGGATTTCAGGTCCCAAAAGGCCATACTATCACCCCAGCTGTAAATCCTTCCACCTTCAACCATACTTACAGTACCAGATCCTATCCAACATCTTGTTCAGTCTCTCAACATCTCAACCCCAGGCACATTAGCTCTAGATCCAAACACTACCACAAACTAATAAACAAATTCCTGAAGTTCATCACCAAGTATAGACTCAACCAAATACTTGGTGGTGATATTCACCCCAACCCTGGCCCACTCACTTCAGATACACATACCCCCTCTACTTGTAATCTAAGCTACAGACCTACAATTAATAGGCCAACTAACTCTCTCTTAGTCTGTCATCTCAATATTAGAAGCATTAATAACAAGGTACATGAATTGCATGCACTTCTGGATGTCCACTCCCCTGCGATTCTCTGTTAATCTGAAACCTGGTTAAAACCTAACACTAAAGACAATGAAGTGTTACCACCTGGGTACAACATACACAGGCTGGATCGTGCTTCGAGGAAGGGGGTGGGGTGGGGTAGCTGTACTCTATAAATCTGAGTTGAATGTCACCATAGATGTAATGCAACCTCCTCAGATTAATAACTCTGAGATTCTTGCCACTAAATTGCAACTTAATAAAAATAAATGCATTAATATCATCTGTATGTACATTCCCCCAGGTAACAATATATCTACATTTGAAGATATCCTGCACTGGTTATCATGTCACTACCCCCAAGAAACCCTACTACTTGGAGACTTTAACATAGACTGGGGCACCTGTTCCTTAGAATCCCCAACCACCCATATTAACCTGCATGCATTTACAAAAATCATATCCATCCCTACCAGGATAGGTAAACCCAACCAAAAAGAAAGTATACTTGACTGGGTACTCATAAACAGTCACCCCCAACTGTACACCTGTGACACCCTCCTTAATGGCCTAAGCGATCACCTTCTCACATAAGTAATTAAGCACAAAACCATTAATTCCCAACAACCCTTACTCAGAAAGGTTAGAAACAATAAAAACTTTGACCCTGCCAAATTCCAGCAAGAACTAAACTCATTTAATTGGTCTATTCTAAAACACCTCCCCTTAGAGGAAGCAGTAGCATATTTTAACAACAAATTCCTTGAGATCCTTGATTTGCATGCACCTGTTTGTTCAAAGAGAACCAAGACAAAAACTGCACCATGGCTTTCTATAGAGTCTAAACTCAAAATTACCCTTAGAAACAAAGCATGGGCTTTATGGCGTTCTTCTAAAGACCCTCAAGATCACATTAAATACAGGCAATCCAGGAACGAAACCAAAAAATCAATTTTACAAGACAAAAACAATACTACTGTAATTTACAGACAGTAAATCAAAATAACCCTCAGAAGTTTTGGGCAGGTTTAAATAATCTACTACATCCTGGCCAAACTTCAACCCAAATCCTACTGCTACTATTGATAAAACCCCTGAAGATGTTTCTGATAGTTTTAACCAATTCTTTACTGAGACAATTCAAGCCCTAGCTAGCCAACTACCTCCTAGCTCCCCTGGTCCTGAAAGTAGCACCCCTAGAAACCTACTTGCATTTAGCTTCCAACCAGTTGCCACTTCACTTATCCGTACCTTGATCAAAAAATTAAAACCCACTACACTTTCTGCTGATCAACTCCCTGCCGAGTACCTACAAAAATCAGCTGATGCTATTGCTTACCCCGTCTCAATACTAATCAATCGAACCATAGTAGAAGCTAAAATTCCCACCGTCTGGAAAATATCCTATGTAATCCCACTTCACAAAGGAGGCAGCTCTACTGAATTCTCCAATTATAGGCCAATAGCTATACTCTCTCCACTTGCAAAGATTATGGAAAAATGTATTCATAGACAACTCACGCACCACCTAATCCAAAATCGCCTTATGGTAGACACTCAGCATGGCTTCCGTCCTCATCACAGCACTACTTCAGCCCTCCTAGCCTTTACTAACACCATAAACCATAATCGCAACAATAATTATATATCCTCAGCCCTCTTTTTGGATCTTTCCAAGGCATTCGATATGGTTGATCACCAACTTTTAATCCACACCCTGCAAACATTCTGTCTAGATACTGGAGCCCTCCAGTGGTTTCAATCCTACCTGAATGGTCGACAGCAGGCTGTCCTCTGGCAGAACAAACTCTCTAACCTTCTACCTAACACCCTCGGAGTACCACAAGGCTCTGTACTAGGGCCCTTGCTGTTCTCCATCTTCATTAACGACCTTTATACTGTCATCCCAAAAGTCAGCTGTATCCAATATGCTGATGACTCTACTCTGATTTGCTCAGCCACATCTCCAGTAGAGTTATGGTCAGCTACCCAGACCACCTTTAATACAATAGAAAACTGGCTTTCTGAACATCGTCTGATCCTAATTCCCAAAAAAACTAAAATGCTGTTATTTTCACCAACACGTAGGTCTACCGCTTTCACCTTTACCATAAAATCAAATGATGGCACAATAATCTCCCCTGACCCATCTACAAAACTATTAGGTGTCATCATAGACAATAATCTCAAATTTGACCTACATGTTAACCAAACTATCAAAACCATCAATAAAAAACTAGGGTCACTTTACAGAATAAAAGCCTTCCAACCCCTCCAGCTAAAATTGCCATAGCTCGCTCTCACCTTCTTTCAACCCTTCTGTATGCATCCCCTCTACTCTCGAATTTGAACAAGACTGTCCTTAACAAACTCTCAATTTGCTACAACCACATTGCCAGGTTTGCCACTGGGCTGCCTTTTAGGACACATCATTGCATCAATCTAAATCAGCTTGGTTGGCTTGAACTACCTAGCCTAATCCAGTATAACCAACTGATTATGGCCTATAAAATCCTCTATAATCCGGACAATACTCCTGCACTTAAAAATATTATCACCCCTATAACAATCCTAGACCGCTTCGATCCTCTAACAAACTACTAATTCAGACTAGCAAAATTAATTACACAGCCGGTGATTCTCTCTTTGCAAACTCTGTAAGTAGATCCTGGAACTCTCTTCCAGCTGATATTACCTTACTTTCCACCTTAGGTCAATTTAAAACTAGACTCAAACAACATTTGTCACTTAACTGGCTATGTCAATGTATCAAGCCTGGCTAACTCGAATGTGTAAAAATCTGTTAACCAGTTTACTGTGTAATTTAATTTAATTCTGACTTGTGCTCAGGACTAACTGTAACCTGTGGAACTTGTTTAACTTGCTTACTTATGTAATCTCTGTAAATAGTCTATTTGTAATATGTAATGCTGGTATTATGTAATGCTGTATCTGCTTACCCTTGGAGCTTTTCTCCCCGGGCCTCCGCTGAAAATGGACATGCATCCAGTCGGACTATCACGGTCAACAAATGTAAAATAAAAGAAAAAAGAAAAAAAAATAAATCTAGTGTGTGTCTGAGTGATTTATCGCTTCTTCGTCGGTTTAAAAAAAAAAAAAAAAGTTTTGCTAACTTGGTAGAGTAGCTGTTAGGCCTGCCCTTCCCCTACCTGTGTTTGTGTGTGTTTTTTCCTGGTAGGTAGTATTTTTCCTTTTGAGTGCAGGACCATGGCTGATCAGCCAAAACCTGTTTTCAAGAAATGTACAGAGTGTGGCCATATGCTCTACCCGGCTGATGGTCACACTCTGTGTATGATTTGCTTGGGAGTGGCACATTTGTCCACACAATGTGCTATCTGCACCAGGTTCAGTCCGAGGAGCCCTTAAGGATCGGAAGGCCAAGTTAGTAGCCAAAGGCCTTCTCCCCGCTGTCATGCTGGAATCTGCCACGGCCTCGGTTTCTAGTCATCAGCCTCCCACCCAGACAGGGACTCAACCTCCCTCTTCTTCTGGTGATGGGTCTAATAAAGACAAATCTACAGTCAGCGTGGCTGACAAGGAAAAAGAAAAAGACAAAGAAAGGCGCAGAGAGGATAGGGAGAAGAGAAAGGACAGACATCGCAAGAGATCCCCGGACAGGGAGCTCTTTCTTAGTCCCCCTTCTGAGACCATGAGACCTGTTTCTCCACGGCTCTGGTCTCCTCGTTTCTCACCGGAGTCGTTGGAACATTCGGACCCGAGGCCTTCCTCCCCATTGCACAGACTAGCCAGATCTGAGTCGGTGGCCTCTTCGAGGTCGACTCGGAGTTTATCGGACATGGATAAGATGATGTGGAGATTCATTCAGACCCAAATACAGAGTCTTGCCAGGCCACCCTCGCTCTGGAGGGGGGGGACCTCCATGCCTTTTTCCCTGCCCCATCTCTCCTTCCCCGATCAGTGCTTTGGGGCTCTTGGAGCCGAGGATTTTCAGAGCTGGTAGCTCTGCGCTGATGGTTCCTCCAACCTTGACTCCAGCTGTTGCCTTGAGTTCCTCGGATCCGAGCGACTCATGGAGCCGCGGACAGGGAGTCGGACACGAGGGAATGGGTTCTTTGGCTCTGACCTTTTCAGATCTGACCCATTCCCTTGGACCTCAGGCTACCCTGGCTTCATTTACGGTTCCCGCTTTGGATCCGGGGAGGGCGTCTTCCTTACTGGGTGCTAAGGAAGTCTGCTCTCCATTGGCCTTCGAAGTGGTGGAGAGGGTTCTCTCCCAGGGATTGAGACCCCAACCCACCCCCTCTGATACCACCCAGGCCCCCCTAGATTTGGCGATAACTTCCTTCATCCTGTCTCAGGGACAGCCCGTGCCAGAGGATCCCCAGGTTCATTTCCCTGAGGAAACCCCTGCGGCTCACAAATCCCCTTCTGAGAGTCCCACTGAAGAGAGTCACTAAGCGCAAGTGCAAAAGGAGGCACTTGGACTCCCCCGAGTCCCTACGGACACTGACTTAGATGAAGGAGAAGGTTCCCCGAGGTCACCTCCCGAAGATGTCTCCTTCAGAGAAATCATGGCACTCCTCCGCCAGAGGGGAGGTTGGTCAGCCCTAAAACCTTCTAGGGATGAGTCAGTGTTCCTGGATGCCTCTGGCACGGGCCCATCTACTTCCTGGGTGTCCCCGCCAGCGGACCCCTTGGTGGACCTCATCACCACACTGGCATGGAAGGAGCCTGACACCGTAGACCCCATCCCCAAACGCTCTGGCAAAATTTTATCTCCCCCTTCCGACAAACAACCTTGGTCACAAGGAGCCCCAGTTGACGCTATGTTGGTTGCAGTGGCCACAAAGAAGGAACTAGCACAGAAGAGTTCCTCAGTCCACCCACCAGACAAGGAGTCCAGGTCGGTGGATAGGTTTGGGAAGCGTGTCTATTCCTCAGCGACCTTTTCAATCCCTGCGCTGAATTAGTTGGCACGTGATCCGGCTTCAGCGAGACCTTGCTTCGAAATTCGCTGAGTCATCCCCAGAGTCTTTATCGCCGCAGGACAGACAGTTCTCTGCGAAAATGTCTATTCTGAAGTCCATCTCAAACACGGCGATGTGACTCCTTTCCCATGCCACGGAAGGAGCAGCTAGGGCGGCTGGGACAGGCATAGCCATGAGGCGTCATGCCTGGCTCAGGTTGTGTCAGTTCGCGGACCCTTTCAAGGTGTCGTTTATCAACCCGCCCTGCAACGGTTTTTCCCTGGGTAAGACAGTACATGACACACTTTTCCAGAGTGAAAAGGACGGGAAGACTTTGTCTGCCATCGGGATTCGCTTCTCTAACCCTCAGCAGTCCTTCTCTAGGAGTCAGAGGGCAGAAGAAGATGTGGTTTCGAAAATCTCAGTTTTCCCGGGATTCTCAGGACAACTATTTCCCCAGAGGCAGAGGGGTACAGGATCGACGCCGACCCAGAAGTAGAGCGGGTCCCAGGAATTTTGGGTCTAGGGAACCATTTTCTGATAGACCCGGTCAGCAGCCCTGAGGGTTGCCCGACTGTCCTACTCTGTAGGCAGTCGGGGGAAGATTGTCCTTACACCCAGCGGCATGGGAGTCCATTATGACAGATCGCTGGGTGTTAGACAATATCCAGAGGTTACACTATCCCATTTGTTGCCCCTCCAAATATTCCAAAACACCTCCCGGATGTTCCACCCACTCACAGGGATGCCGCAGCTCTAGAGGTTTCAAAGCTGCTTCTCAAAAAAGCCATCGAACAGGTCCCCCCCCCCGATCAGTCCGGATCAGGCGTCTACTCAAGGTTCTTTTTGGTGCCAAAAAAGACGGGGGATCTCAGGCCCATTCTAGACCTGTCAACATTAAACCTGTTTGTAGCCAAACAGAAATTCGGGATGGTCACTGGGGGGGGACACTGTTTGGGAAGGACAGTCCAAGGCACCTGGTCCCAGTCAGAGACCAAGTTGCACGTAAATGTTCTAGAGATGTGGGCAATGCTTTTAGTGTTGGAAGCCTTTCACACTGTCCTTCCTCTCGGATTGATTGCAATTTAGTCAGACAACATGTCGGTTGTATGGTATATCAGCAAGCAGGGGGGAACCAGATCCTACCCCCCTATGTCGCAAGGCCGTGAGAGTGTGGGAATGGGCGATCTCCACTGGTCAGTTTCTGATAGCAACACACATCCCGGGGTGCTCCAACGTTTTAGTGGACAAATTGAGTTGGGCTATTCTGATGCCGTACGAGTGGTCTCTGAAACAGTCAGTAGCGGAGGAGATCTTCCTTGCATGGGGTCAGCCTTGCTGCAATCTCTTCGCATCTCCTTCCAGTGTGAACTGCAGTGAGTTCTTCGCTCTGATTCCCTCACCAGTGGAAGTCCCCAGAGACGCTCTAGTCCATGCTTTGCCCCCCAGGCTTCTATATGCTTATCCACCATTGCCACTCATTCTGAAGTTTCTTCAGAAAGCTTGCCGACTGCGGTGCAAAGTGATCCTCATTGTCCCGTTCTGGCCTCGTCAGGTTTGGTTCCCATTCCTTTGGTCTCTTCTCTTGGCTCCCCCATGGGTTCTGGATCCCTGCCTGAATCTAATCTCCCATCCGTCGGGGGCCCGTCCACCCGATCTGGGTGGCCTCAAGCTGACAGCCTGGTTGCTCCATTTCCGCTGATTGCCAGGTCTCCCGGTCTTTCATCCCCGGTAAAATCCATTCTGGTGGCTTCTCTTAAAGACTCCACTAGAAAACTTTATCGCAGTAAATGGAAGCGCTTTTCCATTTGGGCCTCACAGAGAAAACTAGATCCCTTTATAGCCCCTGTTCCAGCGGTGTTGGATTTCCTGTCTGGCATTATTCAGCAAGGAGCTACTTCCTCCACAGTGAAAGTACAATTGGCAGCCATTTCCAATTTTCACGTTGGTAAAGACAACATTGCCTTAGCCTCCTCTAGGCTTTGTAAGGCCTGTCTTAAAGCTACTTTTCTGTTACATCCACCTGTCAAGGATTCAGTGCCTCCTTGGGCCATTACCTTTGTTTTACAGGCATTGGTGGCTCCTCCTTTTGAACCAGCAGCTTCGGTGGATTTGAAATTTTTGTCCTGGAAGACTGGTTTTCTAGTCGCTATTACATCTGCTAGGAGGGTTTCTGAACTTCAAGCACTGTCTGCTGTGCCTCCGTATTTGGTCTTCCACAAGGATAGAGTCTCTCTCTCCGTAATAATCCTTCCTTCTTACCCAAATTGGCATCTGAAGCAAACATAAACCAGTCCATTAATCCTGCCCGTTTTCTTCCCTAACTTCCAAAATAAAGGTGAATACAAACTTCATTTGTTAGATGTTCATAGACAGCTTCGTTTTTATCTTCATAGAACGAAGTATTTCCGCAAGACTGACCAATTGTTTATTTCCATTTCCAAAGCATTTATGGGAAAAGCAATTTCTAAAGTTTCTTTGGCCAGATGGATCACTCTTTGTATTTCACATGCCTACAAAGCAAAAGATTTGTCTCCTCCTGGTATTGTTAAGGCTCGCTCTCTACCAGGTCATTGGCGACTTCTGCTGCCTTTTGGTCTAGGGTGCCTTTGGATGACATTTGTGCAGCAGCGACCTGGGCAAATTCAAATACCTTAATTTCCCAGCATCCTTTGGCTCTGCGGTGCTCAGGAATATCCTTTCGTAAGGGCCTCTTTAGTCTGATTAGTCACATTTGCGATAGCTTATTTTGTATTTTGTTTGTAGAATGAAAATACTACATTTACTTTTTGCACTTCAGAATTTGCATAGATTTCAGGCTTTAACTGTTGAGACAACTTTGTCAGATAGTCTCATCAAGTAAGTGAACTGAGGCAAGCAAGTACACCCTGTGAAGATGGCCACATTGTGTGCCTTGTTTATTTAAGCCCATACTGTGACACATGCCCAAATGTGATTACACTAAAAGGTATAGTAGGAAGGCTGTAAATTATTTAATTTCTGAAAGACTTTTGCAGCTCGAAGCAGAGCCTTCTACATTTCAGATAGTGTCCCCTCTTAAAACCAAGCTGCTACAAAGAAAGTGGAGGAGGCTGAGAAAATGACATTAGAGCTTCACTTTTTTGTGAAAGTAAATTTAACAAATTAAAGAAGCTTATCGAATAGCAATCTTCTGTGGATCCCTGATGTGGCCTGGATACTTTAATTCTGGTTAGGCTTCAAATGTAGACCAGGGGGGTCCCACTAATTCTATGTCCAGAACTTGTTGTTGGTCCTACTTTTGCCTTCCTCTTGTTGGAACACCACTTGCATTTTTTTTCCTTGTCTTGTGTATGTTTCATGGCTGGTGTTTGCTCAGTCAGTCTTGTGAAAGGAGATAAGATGAGCTGTTGCTGCTATTAAATGCTTGGATATATCCCTGTCTGATAATAGTGTGAGAGTGTTCAGTTATTTCCAGTGATCCTGTCCAGGCATTAGCTCCACTCACTACTGCTTCCCCAGACAGTGGTCCAGCCAACTGTTGTGCAACTGATGCCAGGCCTGTTGTAGTGGTGTCGGTGATGTTGGCCTGATGACGTCTGATTTGTATCTTTTTCTTTTTGGCATTGATGGAACAGGAGCAAGTCCCTTGCCTGTTTGCCATAGAGAATTAAGTACCCATCCTTTTCCCAGCAAGTTATGCAAGGGATTTCTACTTACTCTGCCAGGTTTTACTGAAGTGTGGATCTGATTAGTCTGGGATCTGACTTCCAGTCCGCTCTGTTTAACTTGGCCACTGCTTCTTTTTGGAAATCCTCTACCATTCTGCTTCCATTTTACGCTTAACCAGTCACCTTTAAAGATTTCCTTAATTCTGCACTGATCTGTCTCCACCCTTCTGCACCTGAAGCTCACTCAAACCCTTATCTTTCTAAATAGTCACTAAACTCTTTGGTATGTGACTATCCTGCAGGTAAAAGCTTAAATAAAAGTCTGCCTAAAATCAGATGTATTGGGGAATGTGGCACAATTTTTGTGGATTTGGATTAACAGAAAGGAGATGCCTATTGCTCATCTGTTTTGGATATCTATGTTCAGAGAAATGATAAAATTTAATGCAGAATTGGTGAAGATGGTTCACAGATAATTTTTCCCTCACAGATGAGATTTCATAAGATTTGCAAGGCCATATATCTGTCCTCTTAAAATGATTCCACCCTTGTTAGATACTTTTCAAGATACAGTTTAGCAAATGTGGGTACACGCAGATTTATTTTATTATTTTTATTTATGCATTGTTGACCAAGGTAGTCCCACTAGGCTAGTAAATAATTTGATAGTTATACTACTAGGAGAAATTTGGCCAGGCCATCACAGAACTTCCCCTACTCGTCATTGTTGCAAGTGGAACCTGTTTTGGAAGAAAACTGTCTGTTTCTGTTCCAAGCACAGAGGTGGCCTGGAGAAGCAGGAAGGCAGTTAGAGAAAAGGAGATGATGGAGTGCTGAAATAAATGGAAGAGAAAGCAAATATCGAGACTGGAGAATATGCACAGGTTTCTGAGGAAGTGTTTAAAGAAGTCTGTTTGATGGGAATGAGTCAGCAAATGATGGATGTATAATTACAACCCTCCAGTTGGGAGAGTTGTGGGATGATTTACTTAAATGGCGGTGCAGAGTGAGATGAAAAAATGTAGGTGCTTCTTGGGAGGACATTATGGAGGATATACAAAATCAGGCTGCAGATACTATCATGAATTGTAAAAAGATAGAAAAGAAAACATTTGCAGAGAAAGTAAAAGAAGGTAAAAGTGGGGTAGCAGAAAAGAAAGCAGAAAAAATGGAAGTATGCAGTAAGGATTCATAGCAAAGAAGACAAATGGACATGTATGAAGTTTGGGACAATTTAATAGCTCTTTTGGGTGTAAAAGTATAAGGTAGGCACATTTATTCTTAATAGCAGAGACATTTTGTGACATATTTGAGTCCATTTTTTCAATGGAAAACTTTCTTGGAGAATATGGAAAAAAAACTGTAACATGGAATTTTTATGTGATAAAAGCATTTAACAGGGAAACAAAATAAAACAAATCATGTATAATTTCAAACAGACCTAGAAAGAGAGACTTTGAAAAGACATTTGAAAACTTTAGTAGTGGACATTGCAAAAGTTTATGACAAAAGGTGTTTATTGACTGCTGGCTGGGATTGTAATATTGTGTTAAAAATAAAGAAAAATTTATACCAGGCATGAATAAATGTGGATCGGAATAGGGGTGTCATAAAATACTGGGGAGAACAAAAACATGTTTTTGTGAAAAGGACATTTGACAAGTAATTGTGACAAAAAAAAATGTTGGGACGTGATGCAAACAAATGTGAATTGAAATGTTATAAATATAGCAAATTTTGACATGGATGGATTGCATAAATGAAAAGAGTAAGGAACAGAAGAAAATGAACAAAGAAGAAATTTTAGAATTAGTAGAAATTGAAGAAAATTTAGATATGAAGAAAAATAATAAAAAGGACATAGAAGATTCTGAAGTAAGTGCTGAAGAAGACATAAATTGGGAGATAGTAAAGAAAAAAAAGTATGTTGGTAAAAAGTTAAAAAGAAAATTTAAAGGGATAAGTACAAAAGAAAAAAGGAAAAAAAGAAATAGATGGCAGAGAATATATACATCTAATGATTTGGGGTTTGTATAATGGTGAAGGTGTTTGACCCTCAGACTTGAGGTACAGTGTTTGATTCTCGCCTTTGGGAGGAAAACTGGCTAGGCTTAGAATGGCCTATTAAGAAAGGTAGCCTAGGAATTAGCTATGAGCCTATGAAACCATGAATCCAAGGAAGAGAGAAAATGAAAAGTTTAGAGTACTTTCTGTAAATGTGAATAGCATTGAGTGTAGTAAGAAGAATAGGAATTTTGCAGTGGTGTAATACATGTGATGTAGATGTAACTGTATTAGAAGACACAAGATTTTTAATAAACTAAAAGACTGCAAATGGACAAGTTACGGGGAGGAAAGATGATCTGGAATTTGAGAAATGAGAGATGTTCTGGATAGCCATTTTCTGTAGAAATAAAGTAAATATATTTGAAGTAACTTTAGCAAAAATGGGAAGATTAACCACTGTAGATTTAAAATGAAAGGAAGAAATATGTAGAACTATATATACTTACACTCATTGAAAAGAATTGAAAGGGAAATCTTATTTCACCAGAGTTTAGACATGAAGTGTTAAGTGTGAATATTATGATAACAGACTATAATTGTGATTTAAGAGGAAAGCATAACAAGAAAGGGAATTGTATAATAAAAATGTTATAAGTTATAAGATGTGATAAGTTAAAACATTGGTACAAAAATTCATGGACTTAAAAAGAGGTATATTTAGAACTGAAATAGATTTTATAGTATCAGAAGATTTAGTTATAGGAGAAAGGAGAGGCAGTTGAAACAGGATTTTATGATGCAGTATGGCTAGAACTAAAGAAAAACATATATATAAAAATAGGCAAAGGAATAAAAAAGATAAATGAGAAGGCATGGAATGAAAAAGGAAAGATTAGTAATACAGTTATGGAAAGATCATATTACTATGAGAACATTTTATTTAAAATTGGTCTGAACGATAGATGATTTTCAAGTAAAAATATAACAATTTTTTTTTTTTGCATTGGCAATATGATGTGAGAAAATTAGAGAATAATATAAAAGAACATAAAACGATGCATTGGAAGATTTAGAACATAGTGATAGAAAGTACTTTGACAAAGAAAAATAATTATATGAAAGAAATCCAATGAAAATACAAGAATTGTTATACAAGCAAAGATATTTTGTGCGAGGAAAAAGAGAATATTGAGTTACTTAAGCAGCTATTCGTAAAGGAAGATGGGAGTGTAATGAGAGAAATAAAAATGTAAAAAGAGAAATACAAAGAATTCAGAAAAAGATTATGAACAGTGTGTAGTACAGTCTGTACAAGAAAATTTTAAAGAAAATGAAGGTAGGTAGTTAAAACGTAGAAAGTAAAGAAATTATGTAATGTGATCCTATCTCGCCTACATTCATTAGTGACGGGTTCTCGGCTCCGACTCTACCACTATAACTAGCACGAAGTCTCTCATTGGCTGGGCTAACCCTATATCCCAGGATGCATCACGCCCAAACCCCCAGATCTCGTTTGCTGCTCCTAGAGTAACGACCTGGTCTCGACTTGGCTGTGGCTAAGTACCCTCTCTTTGATGTCCTTCATGGATGCATCTGCAGTCATAACAAGTGGGTTGTCCTGTCGTCAGGCAGCCCTGCAGTCGGCCGGATTCCAAAGTCCGGGTCCGGCTTCGGCTGATGTCGCACTCCACCCGACGTCATCTCTGTTGGTCTTCGGGTATAAAAGCATCAGCCGACGCCATTTTCCTCAGTCTTTCTTGCCGCGTGGCGCCCGAAGCAGAAGCTGTTCGCAAGTGCCGGTCGGTCGGATCCAGAGATTACTTCTACCGAATACTACTTCAAGACTTCTAAAGCTAAGTACCCGTTGGGGACTCTTTCTTGCCTCAGCCGATGTCAGAAAAAGTTAACAATTGTTTAACCTGTGGGAAACAAATACCTCATAAAGATTTCCACTCTTACTGTCTGCCTTGTTTAGGCCCAGCCCACGACGTAGCAGCCTGTTCGGCCTGTGCCTCTTTCAACCGACGAACGCTTAGGCGTCGGTCGGAGTTTGCAGAACAGTTTTTCGGTTCTGATTTTGCGTACATTATGCCGTCGGATCCTCCGACTACCCCCAAAAAACGCAAAGATAAAGACCGACACTCGCGGTCCGCGGTTTCGGCCGAAACCACGGTAAAGCAAACCGCGACTGTCTCGGTTTCGGCTGAAACCGAGAAAACTGCTCTAAGTACAGCTGAACCTATTCTTACAACTGAGGCCCCTGCTACAACTCTTGAATCGACCTCAGAAATTTTACCCACTACGGTGGTTGACTTATCAGACACCATCCCCTTGGATGTCTCTACCCCAGCACGTGGTGCTGCTAGGCCTCCAGCTGCTATGTCCATTAAGGCCTTCGCCAGGGCTAAAGCAGCCAAGACTACTAAATCAGTGCCTGTTAAACTCCCCACATCCAGGCCCCCTTCTAGTTCTCAAATGCTTTCTTTGGCAGAAGATTTAATTTCTTTAATTAGAGGATCTCAATCTCACCCAGACAGGGCCTCTCAGCCCCCAGAGAAGAGACCTAGGGCAGAGCCCCCTGAGCCAGTGTCTTCTGATGATTCTGCTGCTGAATCCGACATAACTGACCAGCCTGAGGCTCCCTTCTCCAATTTTGAAGATTCTGATGCTGAAGAATCCATTCCAGCTGCTTCCCCACCAGAAGAATTCTCCTTTGGGGAAACCTTGCATGCCATGCGAGAACAGTTCCAATGGCAGCAACAGGATTTTTCAGACTCCAGAAAAAGACTTAGGACCTTTCTGCACCTCCCACAGCACAGGCCCTTAGCTATACCTCCTGTTCTCTCTGTGGTGGATGATGCTTTCAATGATGTTTGCTCCGCTCCAGATTCTTTACCCCCAGCCCCTGCCAAACCAGACAGATTTTACAGGGTGCCAGATACTCATCACCACCTTTACAAGGCCCCACTTGCAGACCCAGAAACTATATCCCAGGGTCCCAAGGCAGTAGCAGCGACCACAGCTAAAACCCTATTCCTTCTGAAAGGGAAGCTAGGTCACTAGACAGATGGGGTAAAAGGTCTACACTTCAGCTACTCTCTCAGCTAGAGCTTTAAACTGTCAATTTCACATGATACAATACCAAGAGTTTATGCTTGATCAGTTAACTAACATACTAACCACTGATGAATCTCTTGATAAGAAATATGTATTAGAGATGGTAAATAACATACAACAGGTTAGCAACCATTCCTTAAAATGTGGCTATGATGCACTGGAGGCTTCATTTAGATCAGCCATGACAGGCACAGTGATAAGAAGGCATGCATGGCTAAAGGAACAAGCTTTACCGGATCATGTTAAAGCTAAGTTACTAGATGCTCCTGTGGACAAGACAAGTTTGTTTGGTACACCTGCCCAGCAGGTTATGAAGAAAATGGAAGAAAAGGCAAAATCTGTTCAAACTGTTAAAGATTTCTTGCAGGTTCAACCCCAAGGTTTAGCAGGAACTGGCCTGCCAAAAATTGGTCCTTTCCTGACTCCACAAAATTTCAAAGGGGCAGGAATAGGCGTTCCAGAGGCAGAAACCAATCCAGAGGAGGTGCCTACAGAGGACGACAGTGGCAAGGTAACAACAGAGGCACAGACACAGCCACTGCCACTACATCAGCACAACCACAGTGACTTAATCCTAAATCCGCCTACCAGGGAACAAATAGCAGCTCCTCTAGGCGGAAAGTTAACCTTATTTTCAAAGAACTGGCACTACATAACAAAAGACAAGTGGATTTTACAAACCATAGATCAAGGTTACCGGTTTCACTTCCACACTTTACCAGTCAAAGAGGAATGCCAAATCTACCTCCAAATCAAAAACAGAGGCTCTACGCCAGATAATGGAGTTAGCAAACATGAGAGCTGTGGAAAGAGTGCCAACAGCAGAACAAGGAAAGGGGTTCTACTCCAGAGTATTCCTAGTTCCAAGAAAGGAAAGAGTTGGAGACCAATTCTCGACCTGTCCACCTTAAATACATACATCATTGTCCCAAAATTCAAAATGCTGACCCTACAGCAACTTCTTCCCATGCTGGGCAAGGAGTCTTGGCTGGTAACTCTAGATCTCAAGGAGGCATACCTGCACGTCCCCATTCGACCAATCTGCAGAAGATACCTCAGATTTCTTGCAGGATCAGAGCACTATCAATTCTCAGCATTGCCCTTTGGCTTATCTACTGCGCCCAGAGTATTCACAAAATGCCTGGCATCAGTAATCGCCCATTGCAGACTACAGGGAATTCAAATTTACCCATACCTGGACGACTGCCTGCTACAAGGGGACAACAAAAGCAAGCTGACAACAGATTTACAAAGGGTCATTTACTTGCTACAAGGACTGGGATACACAGTCAATTTACAAAAGTCAAGGCTGATACTATCCCAAACAAGGACATTCTTGGCTGAATTGGACGCAGTACAACAAATGGCATTCCTGACTACAGAAAAACAAAAGAACTTCCTCTTTACTTCTTGGCACTAACAAAACTGAACAAGTTAACAGCAAGAAAAGTTCTGCAGGCCTTGGGCTTCATGGCATCATGCATAATCTTGGTCCCATTTGCCAGACTACATATGAGGAAACTACAGTGGTACCTAAAGAATTTATGGTCCCAACACAGACACAGTCTAGAAACAGAAATCCCACTAATTCCATGCTTAAAACAGGAGTTCCTATGGTGGGCTCAGGCATGCCAGTCAAACCCAGGCCTACCCTTTCGCAGATGTCAACCAAGCCAGACCATCACAACAGACGCTTCAGACCTAGGATGGGGGGCCCACATGCTGGACAAATGCGTGCAAGGATTGTGGACACAGGATCAACTTCACCTGCACATCAATCTAAAAGAAATGCTGGCAGTAAAACTGGCAATCCAAAAGTTCAAACCATTTCTCAAAGAGGGCCAGTTGATGATAAGGACAGACAACACCACAGTCATGTGGTACATCAACAAACAGGGAGGCACTCATTCATACCCCCTATGCAGAATGACCTTGGAGCTGTGGACCCTGGCACTCAGCTACAACATTCAGTTACAGGCAATATTTGTACCAGGGAAAGACAATACTCTAGCAGACATATTAAGCAGAACCACTTCGGATGCCCACGAATGGAAGCTGCACCCGGACATCTTCAAGACCATCCCGAAGAAATGGGGAATGCCACAGATAGACCTATTCGCATCACCTCTCAATCACCAGCTCAAAAATTCTGCACAAGGACATTCCACCCACTAGCATGGAAAGTGGACTCACTCTCCTTCAACTGGAAAGGCCTAACAGCATATGCATTCCCACCTCTTCCTTTGATACACAAGGTACTACTAAAAATCAAGGAAGAACGTCCAAGGATAATCCTGATAGCTCCAAACTGGCCAAGACAACACTGGTACCCACTACTGAAGAGCATGTCTCGAACAATATGTGGCCAATACCCTGATGCCTTTGATGTTAACTCAGAACAACTACAGCATCATACATCCAAACCTAAAACGCTGCAACTGACTGCATGGAACATCACATAGCAGCAGCTAATCCAGAACTTTCCCAAAGAGTTAAAGACATTATTCTGGAAGCACGCAGACCTTCAACAAGAAGGAACTATGCTGGAAAATGGAAAAGGTTTGTCATTTGGAGTACGGAAAGAGGAAAAGATGTGTCAAACATAGATATGCCTAACATTCTGGAGTATCTGGCGAACTTCTTCATTCAGGCCTGTCCTACTCCTCCATCAAGATACATGCATCAGCTATTTCAGCAGAATACAGCTTTGATCCACCTGTTTTTCGCACCCTTTGCTCAGGCAGTTCCTCAGAGGAATCAAGAATGTAAAACCTCCAAGGAAACCACCATTACCAGCTTGGGATTTAAACTTTGTGCTAGAAAAGTTGACACTATCACCCTTTGAACCAGCAGCAACAGCAGACCTACAACACCTGTCATGGAAAACTGCTTTCCTACTGGCAATTACTTCAGCAAGGAGGGTTTCAGAACTACAGGCCTTAATGGCAGTGCAACCCTTCCTAATCTTCCACCAAGATAGAGTGTCCATGAGGACTAATCCTACATTTATGCCCAAGGTGGTATCCAGAGTGTCTTTAAACCAGGCAATCCACCTACCTACCTTCTTTCCCAACCCACAAAACAGAGGGAAAGAATACTGCATACCTTGGATGTACATAGACAGCTACGCTACTACTTGGACAGAACAAAAATAGCAGAAAGACTGACCAACTTTTGTAGCCTATGCAACAGGAAGGGAAGGAAAAGCTATTTCCAAACAGACAATCTCCAAATGGATAGGAAATTGCATACGATACTGTTACTCCTTCCATGGAAAACCAATTCCACAGAACATAAGACCTCATTCTACAAGGGCAACAGCCACTACCACAGCCTTCTTACGAGGAGTGGCAACCAAAGACATTATTGAGGCGGCTACTTGGACCTCCGTGCATACATTTGCCAAGCATTATAATTTGCCTCTATATTCCAGATCCCGAGCAGGGTTTGCCACTGCTGTACTGCAAGGGATCCTAAACACACCATAATCTACTTTTATCCTCCTCCCTAGTTGGCTATGGTATTCTACCCACTTGTTATGACTGCAGATGCATCCATGAAGGACATAGTACAGTTTTGTACCTACCATAAATGTAGATGTCCGAACTGGATAGCATCTGCAGTCAGGATTACCTCCCTCCTTCCCTCTGTGGTACTCCTAGGGTGTTTACCCTCCTAATAGCTAGCTGTTGGGGGGGAGTCTTTTATGGTGTATTTGTTTGTATATATGTACATATATGCTTATTGCTGTGTTGACCTCTATCTATTTGGAAACATTGGCATCTATCCAAATTTTTAGCCTGCAAGAGGGCTACTGGCATCTGGGGCAAGAAACACTGAGGAAAATGGCGTCGGCTGATGCTTTTATACCCGAAGACCAACAGAGATGACGTCGGGTGGAGTGCGACATCAGCCGAAGCCGGACCCGGACTTTGGAATCCGGCCGACTGCAGGGCTGCCTGACGACAGGACAACCCACTTGTTATGACTGCAGATGCTATCCAGTTCGGACATCTACATTTATGGTAGGTACAAAACTGTACTTTTTTTCAACTATAGCTTCGAGTATTATTATATCTAAAAGCTATTAATAGCTACGTTGTCTGTTGTATCCTTGGTTGTGTCTGATTGTGTTTGTGGTTGGTAATCCTTTTGTTTGGCGGACTAGGCCCGTTTGAGTTGGAGGGTCTTTGCTTTATCTTGAGTGGTTATTGTACGGGCGTTTAAGTTAGAGCCTTCCCACCCTCCCTACCTTGTGTTGCAAGTGTGCTTGTGATTGTCTATTTTTTGAATATTGTTGCTGCTTGTGGATTGTGATGTCCTTCAAGGATGCATCTGCAGTCCTAACATATGGGTTGTCCTGCCTCAGGCAGCCCTTCGGTCGGCCGGATTCCAAAGTCTGGGTCTGGCCTCGGCTGATGTCGCACTTCACCCGACATCATAGCTGCTGTCAATTGGGTATAAAGGCATCAGCCGACGCCATTTTCCTCAGTCTTTCTTGCCGCGTGGCGCCCGAAGCAGAAGCTGTTCGCAAGTGCCGGTCGGTCAGAACCAGAGATTACTACTACCGAAGACTTCTAAAAAGCGAAGTACCCCGTTGGGGACTCTTTCTTGCCTCAGCCGACATCAGAAAAAGTGAATAACTGTTTAACTTGTGGGAAACAAATACCTCATAAGGATTTCCACTCTTACTGCCTTCCTTGCTTAGGCCCAGACCACGACGTAGCAGCTTGTCTAGCCTTTGCTTCCTTCAACCGACGGACACTTAGACGTCGGTCGGAGTTTGCAGAGGAGTTTTTCGGCCCCGCTTTTGCTTACAACATGCCGTCGGAGACTCCGACTTCACAATTAGCTAAAAAGCGTAAGGAAAAGGACCGACACTCGCGGTCCGCGGTTTCGGCCGAAACCGCGGTTAAGCCAACCGCGAGTGTCTCGGTTTCGGCTGAAACCGAGTCCTCGGTTCTTCCTTCGGCCGAAAGCATGCCTCCTACAACCGAGGCCTCCTCCAGCATGGCTGAATCTGCTACTGAATTTCCACCTGCTGCTGCAGGTTCTCAGGATTTATCAGATACTATTCCCTTAGACATATCTACTCCTGCACGTGGAGCTGCTAGGCCCCCTGCATCCATGTCTATCAAGGCTTTTTCTAGGGCTAAAGCAGCTAAATCTTCTAAGGCCTTGCCTGCTAAAACCCCCTCACATAGGCCTAGCTCTAGTACCCAAATGCTTAGCCTGGCAGAGGATCTCATTTCCTTGATCAGGGGATCCCAACCTCACCCTGACAGGGCCTCTCATCCCCCTCCAGAGAAGAGGCCTAGAGCAGAGCCCCCTGAGCCAGTTTCAACAGATTATTCCTCGGATGATGCAGAAAACTCAAATCCTCCAGAAGGCCCTTATTCTCCATATGAGGACTCTGACGCAGAAGACTCCATTCCTTCTGCCTCTCCTCCTGAGGAATTTTCTTTTGGGGAAACCTTGCATGCTATGAGAGAGCATTTTCAATGGCAGGGCCAGGATTTTTCAGATTCAAGGAAAAGGCTAAGGACCTTTTTACATTTGCCACAGCATAGGCCTTTAGCCATTCCTCCAGTACTAACAGTTGTGGATGATGCATTTAATGATGCTTGTACTGCCCCTGACTCTCTTCCCCCGGCCCCTGCTAAGCCCGACAGATGCTACAGGGTCCCGGACACTCACTATCACTTGTATAAGGCTCCTTTTGCAGATCCAGAAACTATTTCACAGGGCCCCAAAGCTGTAGCAGCTGCCTCTACCAAAACCCCCCTCTGAAAGAGAATCTAGAGCATTAGAGAGATGGGGTAAAAAAGTTTATACTTCTGCTACTCTTTCGGCTAGGGCCTTAAACTGTCAATTCCACATGATTCAGTATCAGGCATTTTTGTTAGATCAGCTAAATAAAAAACTGTCCTCTCCTGAACCTATAGACCGTAAGTCCCTTCAGGATTTGGTACATAACACTCAGCAGGTCAGTAATCATTCCTTAAAATGCGGCTATGATGCACTGGAGGCTTCCTTTAGATCAGCTATGACTGGTACAGTGATCAGAAGGCATGCATGGTTAAAAGAGCAATCCTTACCAGACCATGTAAAGTCAAAGCTCCTAGATGCTCCCATGGAGAAACACAGTTTCTTTGGCTCCCCTGCACAGCAAGTGTTAAAGAAGGTGGAAGAAAAAGCAAAATCTGTCCAAACAGTCAAGGATTTCTTACAGGTCCAGCCTCCGAGGTTTAGTAGAAATTGGCCTTCGAAGAATTGGTCCTTTCCAGACACCTCCAGAGCACAGAGAGGCAGAAATAGGCGCCCAAGAGGCAGAGGTCAATCCAGAGGTGCCTACAGGGGACGCCAGTGGCAGCCTAACAACCAGAGAAGTACTGCCACAGATCCAGCTACTACCACTTCCACAGGACAGTCACAGTGACTTGGCTCTGATACCGCCTACCAGGGAACAACTGGAAGCACCCTTAGGCGGAAAGCTAGCCTTATTTTCAGTAAACTGGCATTACATTACAGGAGACAAATGGATTTTACAGACAATAGACAAAGGCTACAGATTTCACTTCCATACTCT
Organism: Protopterus annectens; assembly: GCF_019279795.1. NCBI lineage: Eukaryota > Metazoa > Chordata > Ceratodontiformes > Protopteridae > Protopterus > Protopterus annectens. Next base: position 1,142,413,921 of record NC_056746.1, read on the forward strand.
ACCAAGAAAGAGAGGAATGCCAAACCTACCACCAAACCAAAAAACAAACGCTCTAGGACAAATCAACCACTTACTAAGGATGAGAGCTATAGAAAAGGTCTCACAAAACAGAAAATGTACCAGTAGAGGAAGACTGCTCAGTCCTTGCTGGAAAATCGGCTTTATTCACAAAAACACGACAGGGCAACCATCAGTTAGATATCAAATGTCACAAGCACTAACGCTATGTCTACACACCTGCGTTTTCGTTTGCAACACTTCATCAGATGCAATACATTCTCCTCCCAACCAACCTGTCTACTTATACATACCTAATAAATCCCATTAAACAATTAAACAATTAAAATAAATTAACTACATCACAATTTAATTTAATTTAATTTATTTTAATAATTTATTTTAATTGTTTAATTTTTGTGAATAAAGCCGATTTTCCAGCAAGGACTGAGCAGTCTTCCTCTACTGGTACATTTTCTGTTTTGTGAGTACTTGGTTCGTGCTAGCCTCCTTCTTTTCGAGCTATAGAAAAGGTACCGTCTATGGAACAAGGACAAGGATTTTACTCCAGACTTTTCCTGGTACCAAGAAAAGAAAACCAATGGAGACCTATTCTCGACCTGTCCGCTTTGAACACATATCTCATTGTTCCAAAATTCAAAATGCTGACCTTACAGCAACTTCTTCCCATGCTGGGCAAGGAGTCTTGGCTGGTGACTCTAGATCTCAAGGAGGCATACCTGCACGTCCCTATACGACCAGATTGCAGAAGATACCTCAGATTTCTTGCAGGATCAGAGCATTATCAATTCTCAGCATTGCCCTTTGGCTTATCCTACTGCGCCCAGAGTATTCACGAAATGCCTGGCATCAGTAATTGCTCATTGCAGGCTTCAGGGAATTCAAATTTATCCATACCTGGACGACTGCCTGATACAAGCGGACAACAAGATCAAATTAAGAAAAGATTTGGAAAAGGTTATTCACCTACTGCAAGCCCTGGGATACACAGTCAACATAAAAAAGTCAAGGCTGGTACCATCCCAAAGGATAACATTCTTGGGTGCAGAACTGGACACATCAAATCAAATGGCATTTCTCACAGCAGAAAAGCAAAAGCAACTACCACTCTATTTCATGGCATTAACAACGCAGAACCAGCTTACAGCAAGGAAAGTCCTGCAAGCCCTGGGTTACATGGCATCCTGCATAATATTGATTCCACATGCCAGACTACATATGAGGAAGTTGCAATTTTACCTAAGGAATTTATGGTCTCAGCACAAGCACAGCCTAGAAACCCAAATTCCAATAATTCCATGCCTGAAGCAAGAATTCCTGTGGTGGGCTCAGGCCTGTCAGTTGAACAGAGGTCTGCCTTTCCACAGCCCTCACCCAAGCCAGACTATCACCACGGACGCCTCAGACCTCGGTTGGGGGGCACACATGGTGGACAAGTGTATACAAGGCCTATGGACACAAGACCAGCTGAAACTACACATAAATCAAAAAGAGATTCTGGCAGTGAAACAGGCAATTCAGACATTCAAACCGTTTCTTCAACAGGGTCATTTGCTGATAAGGACGGACAACACCACAGTCATGTGGTATATCAACAAACAGGGAGGCACACATTCATATCCTCTATGCCGGATGGCAATGGACCTGTGGAATGTGGCCCTGAACCTCAACATTCAGCTCCAGGCCATATTTGTGCCAGGAAAAGAAAATATACTAGCAGACACCTTAAGCAGAACTACCACGGATGCCCATGAATGGATGCTGCATCCAGACATCTTCAAATCCATTACAAAGAAATGGGGGCTACCAGAAATAGACCTGTTCGCATCCCCACACAACCACCAATTGAGGAAATTCTGCACAAGGACATACCACCCACTTGCTTGGAAGGTGGACTCCCTATCCTTCAGTTGGGAAAACCTGACAGCATATGCATTCCCACCTCTTCCTTTGATGCACAAAGTGCTACTGAAGATCAAAGAAGATCACCCAAGGATCATCCTGATAGCTCCAGACTGGCCGAGGCAGCATTGGTACCCGATACTGAGGAGTATGTCTCTGGCACACGCATGGCCTCTACCTCTAGTTCCTTTACTGCTAACACCGAACAACTTCATGATCCTGCATCCAAACTTGAAAACACTGCAGCTAGCTGCTTGGAACATTACATAAAACCAAGTAACCCAGATTTATCTCAGAGGGTTAAAGACATTATCCTGGAGGCTCGCAGACCCTCCACAAGGAAAACTTATTCAGCCAAATGGAAAAGATACCTCATTTGGAGTGCAGCAAAAGGAGAAAATGTATCATTAGCAAACATAGCTAACATCCTGGAATATCTAGCAGAACTTTTCCACAATGGCCTGTCTTACTCCTCCATTAAGATTCATGCATCAGCAATTTCAGCAGAATACAACATGGATCCTCCAGTCTTCTCTCATCCTCTACTCAGGCAGTTTCTAAGAGGAATTAAAATGTAAAGCCTCCAAGGAAGCCACCTTTGCCTACATGGGACCTGAACTTTGTGCTAGAAAAGTTAACACTTCCCCCTTTTGAACCAGCAGCAACAGCAGAATTACAGTTCTTATCTTGGAAAACTGCTTTCCTGCTTGCAATCACTTCAGCAAGAAGGGTTTCTGAATTACAGGCGTTAATGGCAGTACAGCCCTTCCTTATCTTCCATCAGGATAGAGTGTCCTTGAGAACTAACCCTACTTTTATGCCAAAGGTGGTCTCCAGGGTATCATTGAACCAAGCAATCCACCTACCAACATTCTTCCCCAACCCACAGAACAGGAGGGAAAGACTACTACATTCCTTGGATGTGTACAGGCAATTGCGCTACTACCTGGACAGAACCAAGAACAATAGAAAAACTGACCAGCTTCTGGTAGCATATGCAACAGGAATGGAAGGAAAAGCAATTTCAAAACAGACAATCTCAAAATGGATAGGAAATTGCATTAGATTTTGTTACTCTTTTCATGGAAAGACAACTCCAAAAAACATCAGACCTCACTCCACAAGGGCTACAGCCACTACTACAGCTTTCTTACGAGGAGTGGCTACCAAAGACATTTTAGAGGCTGCTACTTGGAGCTCCGTGCATACATTTGCCAAGCATTATAATCTACCTTTATACTCCAGATCCCGAGCAGGTTTTGCCACTGCTGTTTTGCAAGGGATCTTAACTACACCATAATCTTCTTAGTGCCTCCTCCCCCAGTTTGGCTATGGTATTCTACCCATATGTTAGGACTGCAGATGCATCCTTGAAGGACATAGTACAGTTTTGTACCTACCATAAATGTAGATGTCCGAGAGGTATGCATCTGCAGTCAGGATTACCCACCCTCCTTCCCCTCTGTGGTACTCCTAGGGTATTTGCCCATCTTGTAGCTAGCTGGGGAATCTATTATGGTGTATTTGTTTGTATATATGTATATACATGTTTATTTTTGTTTGCTCTCTACTTTTTGGAATCATTTGCATTTATCCAAATTTAGCCTTCCTAGAGGGCACCTGGCATCTGGGGCAAGAAACACGGAGGAAAATGGCGTCGGCTGATGCCTTTATACCCAATTGACAGCAGCTATGACGTCGGGTGAAGTGCGACATCAGCCGAGGCCAGACCCAGACTTTGGAATCCGGCCGACCGAAGGGCTGCCTGAGGCAGGACAACCCATATGTTAGGACTGCAGATGCATACCTCTCGGACATCTACATTTATGGTAGGTACAAAACTGTACTTTCCTTATGTCGGGCAAGGAACCTAAAGAACATAAGCCATCTGGCTTTAAGAAATGCGCTAATTGTGCTTACAAAATGTCGCTAACTGACGGACACGCCAACTGTGTATATTGTCTCGGTGCCATACACTTGCAGGAATCCTGCAGTGTGTGTCATGCTTTCTCTGCCAGGGTGTTACAGACGAGAAAAAATAAACTTATCCTCAAGGGTTTGATTAAACCCTCCTTTGAGGAAATGTTGGCATCCTCTCCTCCCTCTGAGAAACCCAGATCAAAGTCAAAAATGAAGTCTCCGGCTCCATCTAGTTCTTCGGAGCCTCCGGAGAAAAGATCTAAAACTACTTCTCCTTCCTCGGCTCCACTGGTCTCGGAGCCGCAGGAAGCACCATCCAAGGCTATGTCTCCTTCCTCGGCTCCACTGGTCTCGGAGCCGCAGGAAGTATGGTCTATTGCGGGGTCGGCTTCTTCGACTCCACGGTCGTTGGCGCTGAAGTAGGTTGCGGTAGTTCTCGAGCCTACTTCTGCTCCGATCCTTTTGGAACCGATTTGGAGCCGTTCCCCTACCTTTATCTCGGTTCCGACAGAGAAGGTTTCTCGGCCCCCGTCTGTCTCCTCCAAGTCCTCCAGGCTCTCGGATTCATATGTCGATAGGGTGGTCCAGAGGCTCCACCAGTCGCCAGTGTTAACTAAATTATTTTCGGCTCCAGCCCAGTCGGTTCCAGAGCCAGCTACTATATCGGTTCCGTTTCTTCCTCCTCTGACAACCTCTGTGTCGTCAGAGCCGGAGTCTGCCAAATCGAGTGAAGTCCCTGGGTCGGCTCCGAAACCTCCTGCGAGTCTTTCGGATCCGACATCGGCTCCAACCTTTTCTTTTAATGGAAGGCATCGCCCTAGAGGTGGTGGAGCCCCCCCCCGCAATACAAGAGACCGCGAGTCCTTTCGTGGTTCCTCCTACCAACGTCCCAGAGGGATTACCCGACTGTGCGTCTCCGGAGCCAGTCGGGGGTCATTTTTCGGAGCATCTTCAGGCCTGGGAGTCCATCACTCAGGATCGAAGGGTGCTTTGTATCATCACCGGAGGTTACACCATTCCCCTTTTTCATCCCCCCCCCTCCGTCAAGGAAAATCCCGGACGTTCCACCCAGTCAACAGGATCAGGCGGCAATAGAGGTTTCAAAGCTGCTAGAAAAAGGAGTCATCCAACCAGTCCCCACAGACCAGATCGGATTAGGAACTTACTCAAGGTTATTTTTGGTGCCAGAAAGAACAGGGGACTTGAGACCCATTCTGGATCTCAGCCATTTAAACCGCTTTGTAAAGAAGTCCAAGTTCCGAATGGTCACTTTGCAATCCATTTTCCCATTGCTGGAAAAAGGAGTGTGGATGTACTCCCTCGACCTCAAGGATGCCTATTATCACATCAAGATAAACAAGGCTTCCAGGAATCATTTACGCTTCCGGCTGGGAGCCAGTAATTTTCAATTCCGGGCCCTGCCCTTTGGTCTCACCACAGCCCCCAGGGTGTTCACCAAGTGTCTGGCAGTGGTGACAGATCACCTGAGACGTCTAGGATTCCAGGTGTTTCCTTATCTAGACGACTGGCTCCTCACCGCCCCCACCAGGCATCTACTTGTTCAAGCCACGAGAGCTACTGTCAAATTGGGCCATCTTCTAGGGATTTCATTCAATTGGGCAAAGTCTGTATTGCTGCCATCACAGCGTATTGCCTTTATTGGTGCAGAGCTAGACACTGTAGAGATGAGAGCCTTTCTACCGACAGAGAGAATTAAAGTGTTACAGGCCCAAGTCCTGGCTTTACTACCCCGCAGAAAAGCCCAAGCCAGGATGGTTCTTCAGTTGTTGGGATCAATGGCAGCTACCATTCTCTTAGTTCCACTGGCCAGGTTACACATGCGAATACTTCAGTGGCTCCTTTGCGGCCCAGTGGTCATATCAGGAACGCCCCTTGTCCCATCCGATCCTCATCATGGAGAGATGCCGGCAAGATCTGCGTTGGTGGCTTCTCTCGTCCAATCTGGACCAAGGGAGACCCTTGAGCCCCCCCCGTCCCCTATTGCCACAGTAACCACGGACGCCTCCCAGATAGGGTGGGGGGGCATTATCTGGGCGAGACGGTCCAAGGTACGTGGCAAGACCACGAGGCTCACTTGCATATCAATGTTCTAGAGATGAGAGCGGTGCTTCTGGCGTTGCAGGCACTTCACAGCTCTCTTCCCAGGGGAACTATTGCGATTCTCTCCGACACTATGTCGGTTGTCTGGTATCTGAACAAGCAGGGAGGAACCAAGTCCTACCCCCTTTGCAGAGAGGCCATGAGAGTGTGGAATTGGGCGATCGCTTCCCAGCGCTTTCTAGTGGCAATGCACATTCCAGGGAAATCCAATGTGATAGCAGACAGGCTGAACAGAGCTATTCTGATGCCTCACGAGTGGTCCCTGAATGACAGAGTGGCTGCGCAGATCTTTTCCAAGTGGGGTCTTCCCTGCTGCGACCCCTTTGCCAGTCCCCTGAATGCAAAGTGCAGCAATTTTTTCACTCTGATCCCCCCACAGGGGGAGTCTCCCAGGCATGCTCTTGTCCACAATTGGCCCTCCGGTCTGCTCTACGCCTTCCAGCCAGTCCCTCTGCTACCCAGAGTGATTCAGAAGGCCACCTGCTTGGGAAGCAAAATGATTTTGATCGCACCACACTGGCCCCGTCAAGTTTGGTTCCCCTTCCTTCGGAAGTATGCGGTGGATGGCCCTTGGATTCTGGACCCAGCTCCAGACCTATTGACTCATCAGTGAAGACAGCGCCATCCATCCCTACGAACACTCAAGCTCGCTGCTTGGCTCCTCCACTTCCGACCTTAGTCAGACAGCATATTTTTACCCCGGAAGTAGTTCATATTCTGTCTTCCTCCCACAAGTCTTCTACTAGGAAAATCTAATCTAATAAATGGAAGAGATTTGCAATTTGGGCTCAGCAATGTGATCTGGACCCCCTTACAGCACCGGTGTCCGCGGTGTTAGATTTCATAGCTACACTCTTTAGACAAGGCTCGGCTGCTTCCACCATAAAGGTTCAGTTGGCAGCAATCTCCAATTATCATGTTGCACATGAGCCTTCCCTTATGTGTCATAAGCTGTGTAAAGCCTTTCTGAAAGGAGCCTGGCTGCTGCGCCCTCTGGTTTCGCAGCCCGTTTTGCCATGGGATTTAGATGTGGTGCTCAGAGCTTTGACTTCCTCACCCTTTGAGCCGGTAGTCTCCTGCGAATTGAAATTTCTGTCATGGAAGACTGCCTTCTTGGTAGTTATAACTTCAGCCAGAAGAGTATCGGAGCTTCAAGCTCTTTCTGCTAAACCTCCTTATTTAATTTTTCATAAGGACAGAGTATCGCTGTGACTTAATCCTTCTATTCTCCCTAAGGTCTCTTCTGTCCTTTGTCTCCACCAGTCTGTTGAGCTTCCGGTCTTTTTCCCAAGGTTCTCCAACAAAACGGAATACAAATTGCACCAGTTGGATGTGTATAGACAACTGAGGTTTTATTTAAATAGGACACAACAGGAGAGAAAATCAGATTAGTTGTTTGTGTCTTTTTCGGACAATAGAATGGGCAGATCTGTAACTAAGGGCACCATAGCTAAGTGGATTAGAGACTGCATCTCATTTATTTATGCATTAGCGGATAAGGATCTTCCCTTTCCAGTTAGGGCGCATTCTACCAGGGCTATGTCAACTTCAGTGGCCTTTCATGCTAGATTATCCATAGATGAGATATGTGCAGCGGCTACTTGGACTTCTCCACATACCTTTATTTCTCATTACAAACTGGACGTGGCCTCTAGAGGTCGGGCTTCTTTTGGTTCCACAGTGCTCAGGACTGTTTTCCAGTGAGCCTCCCGGGATTTAGGTGCTAGGGACGCTGTCTCGTCAGTAATGAATGTAGGCGAGATAGGATGACATTACATCTTTTAGTTATGTACTTACCATAACGATAGATGTATGTGATCCATCTCGCCTACATTCTTACATACCCGCCCTCCTTCCCCCTACCTGTTGGACTTGGAGGAAACCTGTATTCTGATTTCTCTGAGGATATTATTTTTTCTCTCCTCTTACTTATTTATCCTTGTGGGATGGTGTATGTGGGAGAATCATGTTGGGGCAAACGAGTTCTGGGGGTTTGGGCGTGATGCATCCTGGGATACAGGGTTAGCCCAGCCAATGAGAGACTTTGTGCTAGTTATAGTGGCCGAGTCGGAGCCAATTCTCGGTTCCGAACCCGTCAATAATGAATGTAGGCGAGATGGATCACATACATCTATCGTTATGGTAAGTACATAACTAAAAGTTAACAGAAAAGGAGAATGAAGAGTTGGAGAAGGAGATTGCTTGAAATGAGATAAAGTATTAAGACAAGTAAATATAGATTTGGCTGCAGGACCAGACAGAATAGGGTAAGAAATTTGTAAAAATGTTAAGGATTGGCAAAAAAAATAAAGCTTCCGAATGAATGGTTTAATGAATGCTTTATGTATAAAGAATTATTTAGAGGAATGTTTTAAATTCATATGGAAGAAGGAAGATAGAAAACAATTAAACCGGAGACTGATAGTGTTGAATAGTAATGATTATAAGATCTTTATAAAAACGATGCAAAAAATATTTGAAACAAATGGAAAATTAATATACTGTATATAGTATAAACAGGAAGGGTTGTCAAGAATTATTAATGATAGAAAAATTGTGGATGATGATAGGAATAGAAAAGCGAAAATCATGATAGGAGACCTTAATAAGGCATTTAAGAGAATTGGACATACTTTCTTTCATTATTACCCATAAGATTTTAATACAAGGGCAAAAGTTGAGAAATTATTTGTCCCGTGTAGTAATAATGAAGTAAAAATACTTGTAAATGTTTGGTTAAGCCAAGGTACGTATGAAGAGTGGATGCCCAGTGAGCTGCATACACTTTGCATTAGTTATGAATGTGATGGTATGTAAAGTAAATTACAAAATTAAGGAGGCAGGGTATATAACACTTGAAGGGTAAAGAAGTCCAGTTCTGTTAACATTTGCAAGTAACATTTATAATTATAAAGAAACAAAATTTGGATACAATTTAAGTAATAACTTGCACACATGAGTGTCTAGAGGAGATAGGGGAGTCTGCATGTCCTCCCTGTGGTTGCGTGGGTTTCCTTCGGGTGCTCCGGTTTCCTCCCACATCTCAAAGACATACTGTAGGTGGATTGGACACACTAAATTGCCCCTAGGTGTGAGTGTGCACGTGTGTGCCTTCTGTGGAAGGTTGGGCGCTGGGCTGGCAACTCGACACCGTAAAACTCCACTGCCAGTTATGAGCGGACTTGTGATCCGCTGTGGCGACCCCTAACCAGGAAAAGCCGAAAGAAGAAGTGTCTAGTGGAGATAGGGATATCTTTAAATAAAGAGAAAAGTAAAGGTTTATGTGATGTAGTAAAGAGAAGGGGTATATATTTTACAATTAAATTTCTCTGTTGGGTATACAATTTGGGAAATGTTGCAAGTAGAATTCAGTGGGGGAAAAAATCAATAGAAGAAATAAAACAAGCCTGTCTTTTCTGGAGAACATGTAAATCGTCATTCAGAATATTTGATAAATTCAGTACTTATGGGAAAATAGAATGCTTAGCAAATTTATTTATTTGCCAACAGTATTTGAAAAGGAATTATTGCAGATATTTTTTTTCATATTTATGAGGTTCTAGGTTAAGCCCAGTAAAAAGAGGAGTTTTTTTATGTAAAAGAAGGAGGGGGGTTATGGTTAATTAACCCTGTGGTATATGCTGCTTCATTACATTTGTACGAAGTGTTAAAGTGGATAAATGAAAAAGGTGCGAGATTAGTAATTGTATAAATTTCTAAGTTTGATAAATTTGGGATATGGTAATAAAAAGAGTAAAAGATTAAGAGTGTATAAATGTAGCAATAATGTATTACCAAGAAAAAAATATTTTTGTGGAAAATTAAAATTGATGGTATAGAAAAAGAAAAGTGTGGTATAAGAATGTAATGATAAAACATTAATATGTAAAACTAATGGCAGATCTAACCGATGCAAAAAAAAAACCTATAAAATAAGAAACAAATTATGTAATCAGAAAGTAGAATGTCAGGATTATTTTTATGGAGGCTGATAGTAGATTGCCAGTAAAAGGAAATATGCCATATAAAAGAAAAGTGATAGAATATGTTTACAAAAAAGTGATAAAATATGTTTACAATGTCAAGAAAAAAACTATGGAACACGTATTTTTGAAATGTAAAAGAGTAAAGTTAAGGGGAAAATGATGTAAAGAAGAATTTTTTGAAGATATAAGTGGATAAAGTAAACATTGATATGATTAAATACAGTGGATATAAAAAGTGTACACACCCCTCTTAAAATGTAAGGTTTTTGTGATATAAAAAAATGAAACCACAATAAATCATTTCAAAACTTTTTCCACCTTTGACAAACAAATCTGTTAGGGGGAAAATATAAAAAATAAAATAAGTACAATAAGCAGGTTGCATAAGTGTGCGCACCCTTAAACTAATACTTTGTTGAAGCACCTTTTGCTTTAATTACAACATTCAGTCTTCTTGGGTACACACTTGCCATCAGTTAAAGAGACTACGATTAACCCCAAATAAAGTTCAGCTCTCCTAGTAGGATTTTCCTGACATTTACTCAGTTGCCTGCTACAGCAAAAGCCATGGTTCACAGAGAGGTTACAAAGCATCAAAGCGATCTCATTGTTGAAAGGTATCAGTCAGGCGAAGGGTACAAAAAATTTCCACAGCAGTGGGTATACCATGGAACACAGTGAAGACAGTCATCAAAAAGTGGAGAAAATGTGGGCTAACATGACGCTGAAAAATTGATGAAAAGACACGACAAAAATTGGTCAGGGAGGCTGCCAAGAGACCTACAACAACACTGAAGGAGCTGCAGGAATTTATGGCAAGTACTGGTTCTGTACTACATGTGACAACAATCTTTCGTATTCTGCATATGTCTGGCCTGTGGGGTAGGGTTGCAAGACGGAAACCTTTTCTTACATAGAAAGAATCCAGGCCTGGCTAAAATTTGCAAAACAATGCATCAAGTCTCCCAAAAGTATGTGGGGAAAATGTTGCATGGTCTGATGAGACCAAGGCTGATCTTTTTGGCCACAATTCCAAAACGTACGTGTGTCGCAAAAGCAACACTTCACATCACCAAAAGAACACCATCTCCATGGTGAAGTATGGTAGTGGCAGTATCATGCTTTGGGGTTGCTTTTCTTCAGCTGGAACTGGGGCTCCTACCCAAGAAGACTGAATGCTATAGTTAAATCAAAAGGTGCTTCAACAAAGTATTAGTTTAAGGGTGTGCACACTTATGCAACCAGCTTATTGTACATTTTTTGTTATATTTTTCCCCTAACAGATTTGTTTGTTTTTCAACTGAATTGTAAAGGTTATAGGTCACATTAAAGGTGGGAAAAGTTTTGAAATTATTTATTGTGGTCTCATTTTTTTATATCACAAGATTTGTCATTTTAACAGGGGTGTGTACACCTTTTATATCCACTGTAAGAGTAGAAGTAAAGAATCTCTTTGTGTTTGACTGAGAGTGCTTCTCAAACAATCTGGAAATATAGAGCTGATAAGTATATATTTTTTGGCAATTTAACTGTTCCATGTTCTGCACTGTCTTTATTTTTGCTCGACTGAATTATTTATATATTTGCTGGCTGAATTTTGTTTTCTGATCTGTGCTGAAACTTTTTTCTCCCACCCCATTGTTGTTGTGTTCTTAAAGTTGCTAGCTTTTGCAACTGCCCACCCCTAATGTAAATTTAATCTGAGACACTCTACCCAGTCCCATCTCTTTAGCTCATTTCACCTAATACAGAGATCATTTGGGAAGGCCAAACCCCTTAGTCCCTTAACCTTGAATTAGCTTCTGTTCCTGCTCTCTCCCTTTTCACTTTTTTTTATATATAGACACTTTATTCTGCTGCTTATAATTTTCTAATTTGTATTTCTTTCTACTACACTGTTACTTCATCTTGCTTTGCTTTTTCTTTCTACTTGCTTCCTGTTCTCTAAAGTGTTCAACTGCACCTTTTCTGTTGCATTTATTACTGCTTGTTTATAGCCTGTCTAAATTGTTAAGTGTTATTTTTAAGTGTTATTCTAAGCTCTTAGTTTTGGTTTAAGCACTTGGGCTTTAGGCCCACCCCTTAGCACTCCCTGGCCTTTTCTCCCTCAGATTTTGACAAATATGGATGGACACTTTCCTGCAGTTTCTCATGCCAGTCTGGTTGATATGGGCATCCTGTGACAGTGTATCAACTGCCTCATGTACGTGGACAGTCATCTACTTCTACCACCTAAAAACACAATTTGTGAGAGATGCATTTACATTGGGAACCTAGAGTCCAAGTTCTCTCCCCCTCAAGCCAGTATATCTGGCACCAAAAAGGTTGTCAACACAATCACTACACCTCAAACACCACCCACACCTACACAAAACAGACCTACATATGCGGAGGTCCACAGACATACATATGCGGAGGTCCTGCACTTAAACATGCCCAAACAAAGGAGACCTCTGCGGCAAAAACACATGCGATCTCCACAGCTCTCAACACTACATACCACACACCTGTGCCTCACAGTCACTAAGGCTTCACCATAAACTCAACATATTAGTCATAGGATACTCCATTGTGAGACACACAGATGTGCCTCTCAGCAGGCTGGATAAGGAGAAAGTCATGGTTAGTTGTCTGTCAGGTGCCAGAATCTGCCATAACGCACTCAAGTCTCTTAACAGCAGGTACTGTTATGACTCTGTCATAGTCCATGTTGGCGTGAATGACTTGAGATGTACCTATCTAGACTATATGAAGAGAGACATGATTGAGCTCGCTGATTGTGTCTCAGGCAGGTATGTCCCTAGCCTTAAGCAGCATTCTGCCATCACCCAGAATGATGCCTCAGTACAAACAAAAAATGATTGACTTTAACAATTGGCTTAGTTTCTTGTGTCATTCCAGGGGGATCCAGTACCTGACAACTTGGGAAGATATGATCAACAGACTACGATGCTTTGCCAGAGATGGCCTGCATCTGTCTCACCTGGGCTTCAGGCTTCTGCAGAGGTTCTTGCCTCCCCTATAGTGCCTTTTTTAGGAAAAGTGATGAGGTTAAAACTACCAACATAAAAATTTCAACAAAACACAAATTGAAGGTCATGCTGCTAAACGCTAGGAGTCTAAACATGAAACTGCACTCATTGCAGGCAATCACAGAAGCCTGGTTCAAAGCTGCAGAGAGCACCCCAGCCTTACTTGGTTACTTATCCTATCATACATTAAGACCCCAAACTGTGGGCAGTAAAACCAAAGGAGGTGGAGTTTCAATATATATTAAAGACGTACACACCTCCAGGCTGGTCAAACAGTATGAAGCACAGGAGACACTCCAGGTGCAGTTAACCATTGACAAAACCTCTGTTCAAATCATAACTAGCTATTGGCCCCCAAATCTGACTCAAGATGCCCAATCTGCCTATTTGGACCCGTTTGAATCTGTCAAGATTCAACCCTTTACCCTAATCCTGGGTGACTTAAACTTCCCAAACATAGATTGGAAGAACTACTCAGCCAGAACACAAATGCCCAGAGAGTCCTTGATTTTCTCAATGTGAATGCCTTGGAATACCTAGTCGATACCCCCACAAGAGGTGATAATATCTTGGACTTGGTATTAACCAACATGAGCAACCACTGCAGTATCCCTATAGTATCATCCTCCCTGGTAAGATCTGACCATAAAGCGGGTACTTTTGAAGTCACCTTCTCCCCCAGTCCCCCCCAAGCTAGGATCAGACATACATACAGACTTCTCCAAAGCTGATTACAGCCTCCTGAGGGATGGTATAAACAACTTCACAGCCCCCTCCCCCTCAGTAGGAGCTGGCACCAATATCCAAAACTAAACCAAAGTACTATACGAGCATTTAGACAGATGCATGAAATCAGCAATACCTGACAGGACTAAACCATCCTCCGTAAGGAAGAGTAAGCCTGTCTGGTGGATATCTGCAATAAATAAACTCTATAACAAAAGGAAAAAATTGCTGTCCAACACCAAGAAGGAGCACATGCCCAATTGGAAGAAATGTCTCTTTAGCCTGAACAAGTAAATAAGAGCACTAGTGAAATCTTCCAAAGTAAACTTCGAGTTTATATTGGCCACATCTACTAGAGACTGTCATGAGGCTGCCTTCACATATGTCCGCATCCTCAAAGCACCCAGATCTGTTCTGAACTGGTGGTCAGGGGCACCACCTATACAAATGCCATAGATATAGCAAACTTGCTGACTGACAGATTCAGCGGAAACTTTACCCCTCTGTCCCCCATCAGTAAATTAGGACATCCCCAAAACCTGCCCCCTTCCCCTTATATCTAGTGAACAGGTCATCACTGGTCTGTCAAAGGCAAAAAAAATACAGCCTCCATGGGACCTGATAACATCCCAGGCTGCATCCTACGTAAACCGGGCAGGAACTCGCAGCACCATTAGGTACCCTATTCAGCCAAAGCCTGTGTATTGGCTTTGTCCCAGCTGAGTGGAAGACAGCCACTGTCATCCTTTTACACAATTATAAATCCATCAGTCTAACTAGCCTCATCTGCAAGGCCATGGAATGGATTGTCATGGACCTCATTAATAAGATCATTGGCAACCTCCAAATACTTGATCCCACACAGTTTGGCTTTGTCAAGGGGAGATCATGTCTGCTAAATTTGGTCGACTTTTTTGAGACTATCACCAAAGCCATGGACGAGGGGAAGATGGTGCGCACTGCCTACCTTGACCTGGCTAAAGTCTTTGACACTATTCCTCACTTGGGCATAATAGATAAACTCTCTCAACAAGGCATCAGTCCATATGTTACCAGATGGGTAGCAAACTGGCTCACTAATAGAACCCACCTAATCAAAGTCAAAATAGGGAAAGCCACCTCAAGCAGTAGACCTGCAATGGGCGTATCCCGGGGTTCGGTCCTGGGGCCTCTGTTGTTTGGGATATACTTTTCTGAGGTGCAGGCCAAAACCAGTGGACTATGGCTGACCAAGTTTGCATCAATTCCCTTAGTGATTTGGACATCCTCCAAGAGGGTCTCACTCAGACAAATGACTGGTGCCAGAAACGAGGGCTGAATACCAAAAAATGCATCATCATCCCCTTTGGGGAGAGTGAAATCCCCACAAATTATCACATTAATAACAACGTCCTAAGCACGCATTAAGTTGCGAGGGATTTGGGCACCCAGGTTGATAGCAGCCTGACTTCTGACCACCATGTTGCTTCTTATTTTCTTACATTCTGCTTCCCTCTGGATTCTCAGTTTTCTGTTAGTGTTGTCAAATGTTTGCCTTCTTTCCACAAAACCACGCTGTTCCTTATATATCAATTTTGGCATCACTTTTGCCATTCTTTTAGCCATTATAGACCTAAACACTTTATAATCAAGGTTTAGTATTGAAATGGGCCTGTATGAAGCTGGATCTGATGGATGTTCTTCGTGTTTCACTGTTGCAGTCATCACATTTGGGTTATCTGCTTGCAAGTAGCCCTCAGTTGGCCTGATTATCAAAGTCTTGGATCCTGTGTTGGTTACTGTCTCATCTTCCATGACATCAGGTAGTCAGGGGTATAAAGCATGCAGCCGATGTCATTACATCAGTCTTTCTTGCCGTGCGGTGCCCGTAGCAGAAGCAGTTCGCAAGTGCCGGTCGGCCGACTCCTGAAATTTTCATTTTCGAGTTTCAGATCCGAAGTCTTCAGCCAAGCTAAGTACCCCATTGGGAATCCTTTTTCTTGCTCTAAACCAATGTCAGTAAAAGTTAACAATTGTATTTCTTGTGGAAAGTAAATACCTCATAAAGATTTTCATTCGTACTGCATTCCTTCCCTAGGCCCAGACCACGACATACCTTGCTGTCGGTTTTGTGCCTTATTCAAACCTTGAACTATTCATTGTCGGTTCATTTTCACATCTAAATATTTTGGTACTTGGTTCAATTATCCAGAAATGGCTTCAGTAAGCCACCCGACTACCAACATTCCAAAAAAACGCAAGGATAAAGACAGAAACAGATCGCATAGGTCCAAAGCTGCCAGCAGCGCTTCTCCTAAGCTAGTCGCCAGTTTGCCAGTACTCAGTGAGGTGCTTTCACTGCCCCTGATACTTGCTACTTCAGATTCGCAGGCCTCTACATATGGGTAGAATACCATAGCCAAGCTGGGGGTGGTAGGACCTAAGAAAAGGATGGTGTAGCTAACATGCCCTGCAGGACTGCAGTAGCAAAGCCTGCTCTGGATCTGGAATATAAAGGCAAGTTGTAATGCTTGGAAAATGTATGCACAGAGCTCCATGTAGCAGCTTCTAAAATGTCCTTTGTAGCCACCCCTCTTAAGAAGGCTGTGGAGGTGGCTGTTGCTCTGGTGGAATGAGGTCTGATGTTAGCTGGCACAGCTTTTCCATGAAAAGAGTAACGGAATCGAATGCAATTTCCTATCCATTTTGAAATTGTTTGTTTGGAAATTGCTTTTCCTTGTACACCAGCAGCATATGCTACAAACAGTTGGTCAGTTTTTCTGTAAGTCTTAGTTCTGTCCAAGTAGTAGCGCAACTGTCTGTGAATGTCCAGGGTATGCAGAAGTTTCTCTCCTTTATTTTGTGGATTTGGAAAGAAAGTAGGCAGGTGGATAGCTTGGTTCAGTGAGACCCTGGATACCACCTTTGGCATGAATGAAGGATTGGTTCTCAAAGTGACTCTGTCCTGATGGAAAATGAGAAATGGTTGTACTGCCATGAGGGCCTGTAACTCAGATACTCTTCTTGCTGAGGTTATGGCCAGAAGGAAGGCAGTCTTCCAAGACAGGAATTGTAGTTCTGAAGATGCTGCTGGTTCAAAGGGAGGTAGAGTTAATTTTCCCAACATGAAGTTAAGGTCCCATGTAGGCACTGGTGGTTTCCTTGGAGGGTTGATGTTTTTAATCCCTCTTAGAAACTGCCTTAGCAGAGGATGAGAAAATACAGGTGGGTCAGTGTTGTACTCTGCTGAAATAGCTGAAGCATGAATTTTTATGGATGAATGAGAAAGGCCTCTACTGAAACCCATTCGGAGTCTGGTATGCCGTGAGATGCTTCTTCAACTGTGGAACCTGCGGATATCTCGACCTTGGATGGGTCGGAGCCGCTGTGCTGGCACCGGCTTCTGAGGGTGTATTTAGGTCTACTGACTTGCATATTAAACCAAAGCCATCTTCTTCTTCAAGTCCTAAAACTCGATCCATGCCTAGAAAACAAATGCCCAGACCGTATTGTCAGGCCCCTATGCCTAAAAACGAAATAAGAATGGCTGAAGACCTTATTACTCTAATCAGGGGAAGCCACCCTTCTCCCTCTAAGAGACTTACGACTGCTTTTTCCTTCTGATTCTTCTGATCAGGATTCTGAAATTTCTGTTTTTCTGATGACCAGGAATTGCCCTTATCTACCTTTGAGGATTCTGATGCAGAGGACTCCATTCCCTCTGCTTCCCCTCCAGAGGATTTCTCATTTGGTGAAACCTTGCATACTCTTAGGGACCATTTCCGTTGGGAAAGCTAAGATTACTCTGACTCCAAAAAGAGGCTTAGGGAATTCCTTCTCCTACCTCAACACAGGCCTTTAGCTATCCTTCCTGTACTGGACATTGTAGATGACGCCTTCTCAGAATCTAGCCTAGCCCCCGACTCTTTACCTCCTGCTCCCAGAAAACCTGATAGGTATTACAGGGTACCTGACTCTCACAAATTCCTCTTTAAGAATCCTACTGCAGATCCTGAGGCCATTTCACAAGGACCCAAAGGCATTATGGCTACTACTGCCAAAAACCCTACCCCCTCTGATAGAGATTCCAGGTCCCTGGATAGATGGGTAAGAAGGTATACACCTCTGCTACTTTGGCCATTAGGGCCTTAAACTGCCAGTGTCATATGTTAAAGTATCAGCAGCATATTATTGGATTGCTTAAACAGAATATGATGTTTCCTAACTGTGCTGAAAATAAGGATTACAGGAGTTAATGCATTCTGCTAAGCAGGTTGCAAAACATACTTTGCAATGTGGTTTTGATCCATTAGAGGCATCTTGCAGGTCTGCTGTTACTGGGTTTGTACTTAGAAGGCATGGTTGGCTTAAGGAGCAATCTCTGCCAGATCATGTTAAAGCTAAATTACTGGATGCTCCCTGAAACCAAGACTGCCTGTTTGGCAACAAAGCAGAAGAAGTACTTAAAAAGGAGGAGGAAGAAGCTAAATCTATGCAAACTGTGAAAGATTTCCTGCAAGTTCAGCCTCCCAGATTTAGTAGACATTGGCCTTCTAAGAATTGGTCCTTTCCTGCCTCTTCCAGGCCTTCTCAGTCCAATCCCAGAGCCAGCAGAACACCCAGGCTTCAGTCCCAAGGTACTCAGAGGCCTAAGCTGTGGGGGGCTCCCACTTCCAAAGCTGGGAGTAGTAAGACACCCTCCTGTGGTAAACTGCCACAATGACTTAACTTTAAACTTTCCAAGCCCTGCTCAACTGACTGTTCCTTTAGGGGGAAAGATCGCCCTGCATGCAAAAAATTGGAAACTCATTACCCAAGACAAATGGGTTTTAAATATAGTTTCCCAAGGATACAGATTCCACTTCCACTCCTTACCAACCCCCCCCCCAAACCGTTGGCCAGACGTACCCCCAAATCAGTGGGTAGCCAGAAAAGACAATTCCTGGCATCCTATCCTGGATCAGTGTACCCTAAACATGTTTTTGGAAATCCCAAAATTCAAAATGCTAACTCTGCATCAGCTGCTTCCCATGCTAGGCAAAATGCCTGGTTGGCAACAATGGATTTAAAGGAAGCCTACCTGCACATCCCAATAAGGGAATCTTGCAGAAGATACCTACACTTCAGAGCAGGCTACATGCAGTTCTCTTGCACTGCTTTTTGGCTTATCTACTGTGCCCAGGGTATTCACAAACTGCCTAGATCCAGACATTGCATTTTGCAGGCAAAGAAATATTCAAATATACCCATACCTGGATGATTGTCTAATTCAGGCATAAAGCCAGGCCATACTGTTAAATCATCTGGCATTTGTGAGGAAACATCTCTGCGGTACATTATAAACATAAAGAAATCACACCCAGTACCCTTCCACCAAATTGTATTCCTGGGAGCAAGCTTGAATACAACTTCCCAGATGGCCTACCTCACGCCAGAGAAACAAGTTCATTTGACAGCATACTTCAAACTACTGGCCACAAAGACACAGCTATCTGCTGGGAAAATACTGCAAGCCCTGGGGTTCATGGCCTCTTGCATTCTACTAATTCCATATGGAAGACCGCATATGAGTAAACTACAGTGGTATCTAAAAAGCCTATGGTGTCAACATTCTCAGGACCTAGAGTCAATGATTCCTATCATACCTTGTCTAAAGATAGAGTTCCTTTGGTGGGCAGAGGCCTGCCACCAAAACAAGGGACTGCCATTCGCTCTACCCCTGCCGCCCAAAACCTAACAACAGACGCATCAGACTATGCATGAGGGGCTCACCTGGCAGGGAAGTGCATTCAGGGCAAATGGAACCCGAGTCAAATGCTCGTGCATGTCAATTAAAAAGAAATGTTAGCTGGACAGAATGCTCTGACAGCCTTCAAGGACCACATTCTTCCAGGACAATTAATGATAAAGACGGACAACACCATTGTTATGTGGTACATAAACAAGCGGGGAGGTACCCATTCTTACCCCCTCTGCAGACTAGCCATGGCTCTGTGGAACACAGTCTTGAGCTACCAGGTTCATCTACAGGCTCAATTCCTGCCAGGAAAACTAAATACACTGGCAGATGAACCAAGCAGAAATCTAATGGGCCCACACAAGTGGAAACTGAAACCAAAGATTTTCAACATGTTGATCAACAAATGGGGGAGCCCAGAGATAGGCCTGATGTCCTTCAAGAATGCAACTGCAGTCATAACATGTGGGTTGTCCTGCCTCAGGCAGCCCTCGGTCGGCCGGATTCCAAAGTCTGGGTCCGACGTCGGCTGATGTCGCATTTCTCTCCGACGTCAGAGCGGCTGGAGTATATAAGCATCAGCCGACGCCATTTTCTTCAGTCTTTCTTGCTGCGCGGTGCCCGAAGCAGAAGCATTTCGCAAGTGCCGGTCGGTCAGCTCCTGTATTCTACGATACCGAAGTCATCAAAAAAGCTAAGTACCCCGTTGGGGACCTTTTCTTGCCTCAGCCGATGTCAGAAATTACTGAAAAAGTTAACAATTGTCTTTTTTGTGGTAAACAAATACCTCATAAGGATTTCCACTCTTACTGCCTCCCTTGCCTGGGCCCAGACCACGATGTCTCGGCCTGTGTAGCCTGTGCTCGCTTCAACAAGCGCACTCTCAGGCGCCGGGCGGAGTTCGCTGAAGACTTTTTCGGCGATAAATTTGCTATTATGTCCATGGCTGCTGATTTAATTTCCATGATTAGAGGTTCACAGACCCATCCTGAGAGAGCATCCCAGCCTCCTCCTGATAAAAGGCCCCGGGTTGAACCTTCTGACCCTACTCCTTCAGATGAAGACTCTGAGGGCTCTGTCCACTCTGATAGCCAGGAAGAGCTCTTCCAGACCTATGAGGACTCGGATGCAGAAGATTCCATACCTTCGGCCTCCCCTCCTGAGGATATTTCTTTTGGGGAAGTTCTGCATACCATGAGGGAACATTTCAAGTGGCAGGGCCAGGAATATTCTGATTCCAGGAAACGCCTTAGGACTTTCCTTAAGAAGCCTCAGCACAGGCCCTTAGCTATTCCGCCTGTACTTGATGTTCTGGATGATTTGTATTCTGATTCTAGTGCTACCCCTGATTCTCTCCCTCCTGCCCCAGCCAAGCCAGACAGGTATTACAGGGTCCCAGAAACTCATTCCCATTTATTCAGGGCCCATACTGTTGATTTGGAAACTATTTCACAGGGGCCTAAAGGAGTTTCAGCCTCCACCTCAAAAATCCTTTGCCCTCCAACAGGGAAGCAAGGTCATTAGAGAGATGGGGTAAAAGGTTTACACATCCACTACCTTATCTATGAGAGCTTTAAATTGCCTTTTTCATATGTTCCAATATCAGGATTATCTCTTAGAAGATTTACAAAAAACATTAGCTTCTCCTGATCCTTTAGACAGGAAGACTTTGCAGGAAGCTGTACATAACACTCAGCAAGTAAGCAATCACTTCCTGCAGTGTGGATATGATGCACTGGAAGCTTCATGTAGGGCAGCTATGACAGGGGCAGTGATGCGTAGACATGCTTGGTTAAAAGATCAACCTCTACCAGATCATGTAAAAGCAAAACTTCTGGATGCACCTTTGGAAAAGAACAAGCTTTTTGGTGCAAATGCTAAGGATGTGTTAAAGACCATCGAAGAAAAAGCAAAATCAGTTCAAACTGTAAAGGATTTCCTCCAGGTTCAACCCCCCAGATTCAGTAGGAATTGGCCTTCAAAAAACTGGTCCTTTCCTAATCCAGAAAAGTTTCAAAGGGGTAAGAACAGACGTGGCGAGGAAGAGGCCAATACAGAGGCCCTTACAGGGACGTCAATGGCAGCCAGGAAACCAAAGAGGTGACGCAGGGATTTCTCCTGCCCAACAACCACAATCTCAATGACTTTCCTCTACTACCGCCTACCAGGGAACAACTAGAAGCTCCCTTGGGCGGGAAATTATCTCTGTTAGCAGAAAACTGGCACAGACTGACAAAGGACAAATGGATTTTGGACATTATAGACCGAGGGTACAGGTTTCATTTTCATACCTTACCAAGAAAACAAGGCATGCCAAATCTACCACAACATCAAAGGGCAGAGGCTATCAAGCAAATCTCTCTGCTAACTCAAATGAAAGCAATATAAAGAGTTCCACAACAAGAACAAGAACAGGGGTTTTACTTAAGACTGTTCCTTGTTCCAAGAAAAGAAACTCAATGGAGACCAATACTGGACTTGTCCGCATTAAACATCTTTCTCATAGTACCAAAGTTCAAAATGCTGACTCTACAGCAACTCCTTCCCATGCTGGGCAAGGAGTCGTGGCTGATTACTCTGGACCTCAAGGAGGCATACTTGCATGTCCCTATCAGACACAGCTGCAGAAGATACCTCAGATTTCTTGCAGGGCCAGAGCATTATCAATTCTCAGCATTGCCATTTGGCTTAACTACTGCGCCCAGAGTGTTTACAAAATGCCTGGCTTCAGTAATTGTTCATTGCAGGCTCCAGGGTATACAAATTTACCCGTACCTGGACGACTGCCTCATACAAGCGGATGACAAATTGATGTTGACAAAAAATCTGGAATATGTCATACGATTACTTCAAGCTCTGGGATACACAGTCAACTTCCAAAAGTCAAGACTGCAGCCATCCCAGCAAATAATCTTCTTAGGAGCCAAACTAGACACAGCCTCTCAGATGGCTTACCTGACAGAAGACAAGCAAGAGAAGTTAACTCAATACTTCAAAGGTTTAGCAAAACTCACCCAGATGACTGCAAGGAGATTCCTACAGGCCCTGGGTTACATGGCATCCTGCATTCTACTGGTTCCATTAGCAAAACTACACATGAGAAAGCTTCAATGGTACCTAAAAAGCATTTGGTTTCAGCACAGCAACAACTTGGAGACAATCATACCACTCATTCCATGCTTACAAAAGGAATTCCTATGGTGGGCCTCGGTGAGTCAGGAAAACACAGGTATGTCATTCAAAAAACCACCGATAACACAGACCATGACTACAGACGCCTCAGACCTCGGATGGGGGGCGCACATGGAAGGCAGGTGTATACAAGGACAATGGTCTCCAAAGGAAACACATCTGCATATAAATCAAAAGGAAATGCTGGCAGTAATGCATGCTATCGAGGCTTTTCAAAACCAACTCCAGCAAGGTCACTTAATGATACGGACAGACAACACCACTGTGATGTGGTACATAAACAAGCAGGGGGGCACCCACTCTTACCCCTTTGCAGACTGACAATGCAGCTTTGGGAGAAATCACTGAGTCTAAACATCCAGTTACAATCACAGTTTGTTCCAGGAAAAGACAATGTGTTGGCGGACAGCCTAAGCAGGAATTTCACAGATCCACACGAGTAGAGGTTACATCCGAAGGCTTTCAGACAACTCACTTCGACATGGGGCAAGCCAGAAGTGGACCTATTTGCCTCTCACCTCAATCATCTCCTACCAAAATTTTGCACAAGGACATACCATCCAAAGGCTTGGAAAATAGATGCTCTTTCATTCAACTGGAACTCCCTAGCAATCTATGCATTCCCACCTCTGCCACTGATGACCTCAGTATTACTAAAGATCAAAGCAGAGAAGCCCAAGGGAATCATAATAGCTCCGGATTGGCCAAGACAACACTGGTACCCACTACTACGGAGCATATGTCACACCAGGAGGTGGGCCCTCCCTCAGTGGCCTCTACTTTTGACTCAACACAATTTCGAAACACTGCATCCAAACCTTCAGACTCTGCAGCTAACAGCCTGGGAGATCCCATAAATAAATTCAACTTATCTCTCTCCAAGGAAGTTCAGCGGATACTAACAGAGGCTCGAAGACCGTCCACCAGAAAGGTCTACTTAGCAAAGTGGAAAAGATTCAGCAATTGGAATACCAGCAAAGGGCATGATGCTTCATTACTGAACATCCCACTTATCTTGGAATATTTGGCAGATATGTTACAGAGTGGCCTCTCATATTCTTCAATAAAGATACATGCATCTGCTATTTCAGCTAGATACAACACTGATCCTCCTGTTTTTCTCACCCTTACTAAGACAATTCCTCAGGGGAATCAAGAACATTAAGCCACCAAGAAAGGCCCCAGTGCCAGCCTGGGACCTCAATTTTGTCTTAGAAAAACTGACTCTACCTCCTTTTGAGCCAGCAGCTTCAGTTGACTTGCAATTTCTCTCATGGAAAACAGCCTTCCTGTTGGCAATTACCTCAGCAAGAAGGGTTTGAACTACAGGCCCTAATGGCAATACCACCCTTTATTATTTTCCACAGAGACAGGGTTTCATTAAGGACCAACCCTACCTTTATGCCAAAGGTGGTATCTAGGGTTTCTCTAAATCAAGCCATTCATCTGCCTGCTTTCTTCCCCAATCCTGAGAATAAGGGGAAAGGCTTTTGCATACCTTGGACATTCATAGACAACTTCGATACTACCTGGACAGAACCAAGGCCAGTAGGAAGTCTGAACAGCTTTTGTAGCTTACGCCCTGCAGTCCAAGGAAAAGCAATTTCAAAACAGACTATTTCTAAATGGATTGGACATTGCATCAGATTCTGTTATTCCTTTCATGGAAAGACTGTTCCAGCCTATGTCAGACCACATTCCACCAGAGCTACAGCCACCTCTACAGCATTTTTAAGAGGGGTGCCTACAAAGGACATTCTAGAAGCTGCTACATGGAGCTCCGTGCATACATTCTCAAAACACTACAATCTCCCCCTATATACCAGATCCAGAGCAGGCTTTGCTTCGGCAGTCCTGCAGGGTTTGATTACCACACCATCTCTTTCCTAGAGCATACCTCCTCCCCCAGCTAAGCTATGGTATTCTACCCACATGTTATGACTGCAGTTGCATTCTTGAAGGACATAGTACAGTTTTGTACCTACCATAAATGTAGATGTCCGATAGACATGCAACTGCAGTCGGGTTTTCCCTCCCTCCATACCCCTCTATGCTTAGGGTCCACTCCTATCCCCCTCACTCTTAGCTGGGGATATCTGTTATGGTGTATTTGTTTTATTGCTCATGTATTTGTTTGGAATCCTGTTTTTGTCTTCCAATTTGATTACAGCCTTCCTTGGAGGGCACCTGGCATCTGGGGCAAGAAACACTGAAGAAAATGGCGTCGGCTGATGCTTATATACTCCAGCCGCTCTGACGTCGGAGAGAAACACGACATCAGCCGACGTCGGACCCAGACTTTGGAATCCGGCCGACCGAGGGCTGCCTGAGGCAGGACAACCCACATGTTATGACTGCAGTTGCATGTCTATCGGACATCTACATTTATGGTAGGTACAAAACTGTACTTTTGCCTCCCCTCAGAACTACCAATTGGACATATTCTGCACAAGGACTCCCCACAGACAAGTCTGGAAAAACCTATCAGTTTATGCCTTTCCCCCTCTGCCTCTCCTCTCCAAAGTGCTACTAAAGATCAAATAAGACAAAGCAAGGACAATACTTATTGCACCAGACTGCCACGCCAACACGGGTACCCTCTCTTGCACAGTGTATCACTTCTGGAACCATGGCACCTGCCTCAGACCCCTGCCCTGCTGTCCCAGCAGGAGGGCCAGATTCTGCACCCACAGCTTCAAACCCTGAACCTTGCAGCCTGGCTAATTACCTGATCTCTCCATTACCATCCCTCAGTAAGCAAGTGATGGATGTCATTCTGGAGGCAAGGAGACCTAGTACTAGAAAATCCTATGCTGAAAAATGGAAAAGATTTTGTTCCTGGAGCAAAACTCAGGGGGTGGACACAACAGTGCCCAATTTACCTCATAGTCTTCAATACTTAACTGAAATGTTTCACTAGGGCCTTTCCTTTTCTTCCATCAAAATTCATGCCTCAGCCATTTCAGCACATTATAATACAGAGCCACCTCTCTTCTCCCATCCACTGCTGAAGCAATTCCTTAGAGGGGTGAAAAACCTAAGACCACCCAGGCGAGCCCCTACTCCAGCCTGGGACCTTAACTTTGTATTGGAAAAGCTCACTCTACCTCCCTTTGAGCCACCTGCAAATGCAAAGTAGAAAGCCCTTTCTTGGAAAACAGCCTTCCTTCTAGCCATCACTTCAGCAAGGAGGGTGTCTGAATTACAGGTCCTCATGGCAGTGGAGCCTTTCATCATCTTTCATGCGGACAGGGTGTCCTTCAGGACCAACCCTTCCTTTATGTCCAAGGTGTAATCCACTGTGGCCCTTAATGAGTCCATTCATTTGCCAACCTTTTCTAATCCACAGAACAAAGGGGAACGAATACTGCACTCCTTGGACGTGCACAAACAACTTAGATTTTACTTGGACAGGACTAAGTCTATCAAAAAATCTGAACAGCTGCTGGTTGCATTTGCTGCAGGGGCAGAAGGGAAGACCATTTCAAAGCAAACCATTTCTAAGTGGATAGGCCATTGCATCCATTTCTGCTATAAGCACCATGGAAAACCTACCCCACAGGGGATAAGACCTCATTCCACCAGGGCTGCATCTCCCTCTACAGCCTTTCTCAGAGGTGTCCCTACCAGGGACATCCTAGAAGCTACTACCTGGAGTTCTGGATTACCACTTGCCAATTTTCTCTAAATCCAGAGCTGGCTTTGCCACTGCAGTCTTGCAGGGCATTATAGCTGGTCCTGATGCTCTCTTAATTGCCTCCTCCCATCCTTAGCTTTGGGAATCTACCCAAATGTGATGACTGCAACAGTGAAACGCGAAGAATATAGTACAGTTGTGTACGCTTACCATAAGTGTAGATGTTTGAGTGTATTCACTGTTGCAGTCCTGGTTACCCTCCCTCCAGCCTCCTGACTTCTATTGACTATATCTCTATTCTTGCTTACTATGCTTAAAGCTTTCTGGTGTATTTGCTTTTTGTTGGCAGTGTAACCTTGTATATAATTGCTTCCCATTATGGGGGCACCAGACATCTGGGGCAAAGAAAAGCTGATGCAATGGCGTTGGCTGCATGCTTTATACCCCTGACTACCTGACGTCATGGAAGATGAAACAGCAACTGACGCAGGACCCAAGACTTTGTTAATCAGGCCGACTGAGGGCTACCTACTAGCAGATAACCCAAATGTGATGACTGCAACAGTGAATACACTCGAACATCTGCATTTATGGTAAGTGTACCCAACTGTATTGTCTTTACCCTTTTAGGTATTACAGCCATTACCACTTTCTTCCAGGATGTTGGTACTTATCCTCCTGTTAAAATAAAGTTAAACAAAACTTTCCAGATCTTTATCAGTTTTTTCCCTCCTAGCTTTCAAACTTCCACAGGAATACCATCTATTCCTGGGGACTTTCCTGTGGATTGGTTATACATCAAAGAAAACAAACGCCAACTCTCCAATAAACAAAACGAAACTCTCAGTAGAAAAAACACTTTAATACAAAGAGCAGAGCTTTCGGATACAATCCTTCATCAATACTAAAATTACAAATGCATTTGCACAATATATATAGGTCTAAAAAGTCACATGACCGACAGCCAAAAAATCACATGACTTAGTTCAAATATCACATAAAAAATAAAAAATAGAAAAATATATATAGCAAGAATTTAAACTCTTATATAACAACATATACAAAAAAATATGATATAAAAAAAATATATATAAATGTAAGGAGCAGTAAGCCTCATAATCTAGATTTGCTCAACTTGACCAAAACTGGTTTAAGACTAACCATGCTATTTAACCCAGGGGCTGAATCACTTGCTAACCTAACTATCCAGCTATATTCTTTAATCTCTAGTTTATTATTCATATCCCCACCTCTGAGGGAGGGTTGTACATGATCTATAGCCTTAAACTTAAACAAATGTTGTTCACCAGACTGCAGTCTGTGTCTATACAAAGCATTGGTATCCACACATCTCCTGATTTCAGATTTGTGTTCTGTGATCCTTTCCTTAAGCTTACGTGTAGTTTTGCCTACATAAAAGGAATCACATGCTACGCAGGAAGCTAAATAGACCACATGAGTTGTTACACATGTTGCTGCTACATTAAACTTAAATATTTTCCTACTTACTGGATGTTCAAACGTATCTAAATGCTCATCGTCAATATCATCACAACATGAGCAGTTAAAGCATTTTTGTGTACCTACACTACTAAACTGTTGTATCCTATTATCAGTAGGGAAGTCTTTATAACAAAGAACACTTTTAAGGGTTCTCATATTCCTATATGCAAAATAAGGAATATTTCCCAGTATAGCCTTCAATTCATCAGATGCCATTAAAATTAACCAATTTTTAAATATAACGTTTAATAGAAGAGGTTCTAGTACTAAACGAAGTAACATATCTTATCTTTATTTTATCTTTACTAGAGAAATTGGACAAACCACTTCCTTGTGTCTCTATGGCACTAGTCAAAAAAATGGGGGCCAACTTCGTCTTTCTTTCCTCTAACATTTTCAATTTCTCATCATCCAAAAGCTTATTATCATACCCACTATGGGTGAAGTCAGCTATTATCTCATCCAACTGTTCGAAGAAGCGATGATCATCGGTATTGAACCTACTAACTCTACAAAACTGGGATCTAACTGTGCCTTTAAAGGTGTGTGGAGCATGCATGCTGCTAGCATGGGTATACCTTCCTGCACAGACATCCTTTCTGTGTAAGCTTGCTTGTAGAGAGTCAACCCCAAAAATCAAATTGATATCCAAAAAAGTGATGGCAGTTTCAGAATAACACATCTTAAACTTCAAGAAGGAGGATGCTGAGTTAATGTATGCCATAAAATCATCCAAATCATTCAGCGTACCTCCCCATACTAAAAAACAGTTATCCACAAAACGTTGAAAAAACTTTATATTATCTTTATATGGATTTAAGTCACTAAACAGATGTTGCCTTTCCCATTGATACAACACTATGTTGGCATACGTGTTTGCTACGGAGGTGCCCATAGCCACCCCCGTCAGCTGAAGATACAATGACTCATTAAAGAGAAAAACATTATTTCTCAAAACCACATCCATAAGTGTACATATTTTTTCAATGTTATGGAAGTTTGGGTTGGGACAGGAAACCAAAAATTCCCTTAATAGGTCTAGACCAATGTCAGTTGGGATGACCGTGAACAAGGACACAATATCTAAAGTTACCAAATAATGCCTCCTCAATGCCAAAAAGGGCTTGTCTACATCATACCAAAGCTTTAGTTTTTGAACAAAATCAATAGTGTCACGTAAAATACAATTACATTCAGCAAGATATGGTTGAAGCTGTTCATGTAAATAAACTGAAAGAGGCTCGGTTACCCAACCAGCTCCCGAGACTATGGGCCTCATTGGTGGATCAGTTAGGGATTTGTGAATTTTAGGAATCCCATACAGCTGTGGGGTAACGGGACAAGATACAGTCAAATAGTTAAACAAGTCTAAGTCTATATCACCCTGGAGTTGTAAATCATAAATTACCATATTCACATATGATATACATTTCTTTACATCCATACAAGTGATTTTCTTAAATGCAGCCTCATCAGTGAGCAAACTAGACATAGCTATAAGATATTTATCTCTGTCCATAAGCACAACTGCTCCCCCCTTGTCGGCCTGCTTTATAACAATGTTTGTATTAAGCTATAACTCCTTATATGCTTTAAATTCCTCATAGGTCAAATTAAAATGCTTCTTACTATAATTATTAGCATTCTCATAATATAATCTCCTTATTTCAACCTCACAAACATCATAAAATGCTTTAACAACTGGTACATTAACAGGAGTGTAGGTACTGAGGCGTCTACAGCCTCCAGTTGTTGTCTGTACATTACCAAATAAAAGTTTTAAGTTCAGCAATCTGGTAAACTTCTTAAGGTCCGTTAGTGCCGAAACCAAGTCATCCCCACAAGTAGGAATAAAATTTAACCCTTTTGATAAGACAGAATAGTGAGTCTCTTGCAAAATAAAGCCTGACAGATTCAACGTACCTCTGTGAACTTCCGACTGACTTTGCCTGTGCCTATCCAGTTTTCTTTTATTTGGTGCTCCAATGCGTGTATTCGACGAATCCCTCTGGTTGATAGCACGCTCCTTAATTATTTCTGGTTGCTCCAACGAAAAACGTTTGTTAGAGAAATTAATCCTAGTCTGCTGCATCTGTGGCGTTTTCTTGCTAAGCGCACTATGTACAACATCGGTGGAAGCAGTGGCATGTCTGCCCTCTGAGCAACTCTCTAAGGAGCTTGCATTACCTCCTGCTGACGTAGAAGATGTAAGGCGGGCAGAACCATCTACTCCATGTTGAGAAGGGGTGGAAACTTTCAGTTCAATAGTTGGTTATACATCACCATTTTTATCTCCTCTCCTTCTGTCATAACTGCTAGTAATTAAGCCTCGTCTTCCTCTGACCTTGGCATGTTTAATGTTTCCGTAAGCATTTCCATGTGTACCTTTTTTGTTTTCCATATGCCCCTGCTTTATACAGAGTTTCATAGAATTTTTGAAATATTTCTAATACCTCTACAGGTTCTTCTTGTCTTCCTTGTTGTGGGCTCCCCAAGCTTGGCGACAGACTTTTCTACTTTTTGTTGCCTGAGTAATCATGCTAAAAAAGTTTTTGTGCTCTAGATTTATCAAAAAACAGGTGCTGAACAGCAATCTTTTTTTAACTTGTGCACATTATCAAGGTTATCTCTTTTTTTCTCTTTAGCATTCTACAGTTGCTCCTCCTCTTGTTTTCTGAGATTCCCCCTATTTTGCAGTACTTTAACAGTCCCTATAAATAATTCTTGTTACTTCTTAACCATGTCTCCCTTTCTGTAATTTCCACCCTATTTTTAAACTCCACTTTAATTATATCCCACTCCTAGCTATGTTTCCAGAAGAAATTTATATCCTCTCTACTAGCTCCTGAATAATTTTCACTACCCATTCCTTAAATTCTTTTCTTTTCACCAGGTGGGATTTTATTTCATTATTCTGTGTTTTTATTATAGCTATTATTGGCGCATGATCTGAATTAGTTATTGGGTGCTTATCAAGACCTTCAGTTAAATGTACATGTTCCTCTGAAATGTAAATTCTGCCTAGCCTAGCCCTGTGTTTGTATCTTGGGGAATAATATATACATTCACTCTGTACTCCTAGTACTGACTTCACATTTTCCATGCCAAATATTTTCCTAAAATTTCTTCAAAAATCTCCCTTCCTTTGTTGTATTTTCCCTTCTGGGACCCCAGACACATCTTCATTGCTGCAAATCAAATTTCAGTCCCCACCTATAAGTAATATTCCTTGCTGAAAGCTGATTATTTCTCCCAGAATTTTTGTTATGCTCAGTTATAGCAGTTTTAGTTGGAATATAAATACATTTCAGCGTAATCATCCTCCCTTGCCAGTAGACCCTTAGTACTACAAATTTAAGATTATCTTCTTTTTTTTTTCCTCTTTCACTGTTGGAGTTCCTCTTGCAATTAGTATAGGTGGTACTCTTTTTCTTTGTCCCGGGTATTCCACTGGATACCCATTCTGAAAACCATTCTTTATCAAATTCACATGTTCAGCTCTTTCTGAGCATGTCTTCTGTAGCATAGCTGTTTGCATTCTACATTTTTAATATAGTTCACTAATCTTTTTTTTTGTATTCATCTGTGAGACCATTGACTTTAAAGACATAACTTTTTAACACAATGGTGCTTTCTGTAATTATCCCAACCTTTTATGTGTAACAGCTTTTTTGTTAAATGTCTATTTCCAGATTTTGTGTTGCACGCATACACTGTTTGGCAGGTTGATCTTTTTTACAGTTGTTTCTTGTCATATCCATTTAAGCCTATGTCACATCTTGGTACAACTTTTCATTTTATTGAAAGCCCTCAGACAAAGAAAGAAACATGTCCCAATATCCCCTAAAACCTTTTAATTAATAGTAACACACAAAGCTATGTACTTTTTCAAATACTGAAGCTTTATCCATCTAATAGGAGCATGTGTCCCAAACTAACAGTCATACTCACAAACTTGGGTTAACCTAAAAGAAATGTTATCCATGCTAAGACGCATGGTATAGCCTGTGCTGCTACTAAGTGCTGTCTGGCTTTGTCTTGTCTTTATAGCTCTTCCAGCTGGGAAACACTTGAATGCTTCCAGAAAACATGATCTCATTGCCATTTCACTGTATCAGATTGTCTTCATGGACACGAGGACCAGATACAGAGTTGCAACTAAGCATGTATTTATTTGCTAGAATAAGCTTTGTAATATTGAATGTTCTTTTTCTTTTACTTGCTTTCTGTTAAAACTTGTTAGTAGAGCAAGCAAATTGCCTTAATCCAGTCATTCCCATATGCAAGAATGAGAAAACATACATCAGTTTTTCTTTCGTCATGGTCTTTTGACCATGCTTTTATTTTAGTTTTACATTGTAGTGGCTACGTTTCTTAAAACTAAACAAGGAGAAAGGGAGAAAGAAAAAAACACAGGAGCACCTGTTTACATTAGCATCCCCATTACACTTTAAAATAACTTAGGCAGTTTTACTTTATAGCATACAAAGAAAATCATGCACTATAAAAATATTACTTTTAAGAAAAAGACAATTGGTTTACTTACAGTTAATTCTAAAAAAGATGCTGTAATTACGGAGAAAGCAGGAACTGAATAAATATAATTTACTTTATTCAACATGCCAAAATAACCAACATGAACGCCTTAGATTCAACCATGCGTTTTCGTCCACACAACTCAGACTTCATCAGATGAATTAATTAATTACCTCAATTGTATTTATACACCATTTAAAAATATATAAACCAATGAAATTCCTATATTTCATTTCAGACTCTCGAATCATTCTTTCAATGGGCTCATAAATATTCATTATCACCATTACGTTCTACTCATGTGAATTCATTATAAAAATAAATACATACTTTAAAAATATTAGTAAAATCATATTAATAAATAAATTTTATTTCATTAAATACTTTAAAAACATCAACATTTAGTATTACTTAAAATAGGAGAACGAATCTTTGTAAGAAATAAAGTGCTTATAAGTGCAATGTTTATGTAATTCATTTCTTTACTAAAACAAAATGTGGGGAAACAGCACCATCTATGGTCATAAAAGAAAATTACATTAGTACTTTTTCTTTACATTTTGGTAGCCCTTATTTTTAATAGTGGCAAAATAGAAAGATAGTCATTTAACCCTGGAAATGTTCCTGCTTCCAGGGTTACTTGCCACCATAATTCTTTACACTCTATTCTTTCTTCTCATGGGCCATAATGTCCCATAATGTCATTCTTAATTTGCTCCAGTTACTTGCAGTTAACTTTCTCCCTCCTCTTCCCATTTCCTAAATATTTTTACGAACATTAATGACATGAAGTAGGGCATATGCTTTAGAGTCCCCTACAAGTTTGTTTCCAGATTTTTTTGTGCGGTCATGTTTCTCAAATATACTTATTGCTTTGTAATCCCAGACTTGTCAGTTTCAGAGTTACTTGTTTTATTCTTGTTTATCTCCATCTCCCAAATCTTGTTTCTGCTTCTTTCCAGCATACTCTTAATTCATCTAGTCAACTCTTGTGTTTTTTTTCATCTCAAGCTTTTTCTGTTGAAACATTGGAAAATGTTCACTGGCAGTCTTTCTGTGGTCTTTATTACCAGAAGAATAAGAAGCGGAATCTTCTTTTTCACAGCTCACATTTTGCTGGAAAACTTTTTGTATTTTCTCCTTAGCATGGACTGTATCAAAAAATTATTTTATACTCCCCAAGAAAGAATGTTTGAAGATAGCTGGATACAGCAGTTTGAGTCTCATGCCTGATTCTCTGCATTCACCGAATAGTGGAATAAATGTACTCCTCTTTTGAGTGGTGTACAGTGAGTAATCATTCTCCACAAACACTCTGTCTCCCTCTTTTTGTACTTTATCCTTCTGTCACAGTTTTGTCCGACTACTACTCCTGCTGATTGCATCTTTACTATTTAAGGTCTAGGTTACTTTCTTATAGCCAGGTTTGGAGCATACACATGTGCCCTTTTAGTTAACATCTCCTGCTGTGGAATACCAGTCCAGTTGCTTATTTGTGCTTTCATAAAATTAATACTTCCGGCTTCTCGCATATAGCTGAAAAACTCAGGTTTTCCCTACATGCTCTGTCCTCCAATTCTTTTATTTTTTAAACATCTCTTCTTGAGCACCGTCATATTCAGCCAGCTTTTTCTTTATTTTGACCTCTGATTTTTGGAGTTTTGCCACTTCATTTGAATGTTTGTTTAAAACTTCGTCCATTTTTTCCAGCTTATTGTTGTTTGAGTTGATCTACTCCATCAGTGTTTAAATAATTTTAATCAGGTCTTTGTGCAGTTGTCTTGTACTTTCCTCTAGTTTACTGGAAGTCCTGTCTGGAGCCTGCAGGGCTTTTTGCTGAACAGCTGCAGTACTCTTCCAAGCCAGTGTTTTTTCTTCACTTTTTGTAGCTGATTTTTCTTTCAGGTCCGCTATTTCTTTTTTCCTGGCATCCAAGAAGTGCAGTTACTAGCCAGTTACTGAAATTTACCCAGAAATATAGGTCCACTGGCTTTTTCTGCTGAGGTTCTGTTTTCACAGTAGGAGAGCTAGAATTAAACTGTTACTCAGTGTCCAGCCATCTGGAAGTCCTATTTTGGCAACAGTATCAAGTAAAATCAGACACTGGTTATGGAGAAAGGAGCGGGGGTCTAAAAACAATGAAAATTAGTATGATTATAAAGAAAATTATGAATATGTGTTAACCGGTTTGTATATCTACATGTGTAAATATGTAAATATTTTGTAAATTAATTTTTTTTGTATATAAATAGAGGAACCTTCTTTACTCTTCAACAGTTGCCATAGGGCCTTGGATTAATGTCTCATCCAAAGGACGGCACACATAGGAGCGCAGCATCCCCTCTCCCCTTTATTGCACTGTAGTGCTAGTAATCCATCTACATGGTATGGGAATAGAGCTCCCCTCTCCCCTTTATTGCACTGCAGTGATAGTAATCCATCTTACCTGGTATGGGAATAGAGCTCTTAGCCTTCCACATCAAAAGCAAGTGTGCTACTTATTGTGCTGTCCTAGTCCCTAGGAAAGTGGAACATGTTTTTGTCGTCCACCTATAATAGGTCATTCTGGGTGGTAACCCATAATTAAGATACAGTAGAGTTTGAGAAGTGACACAAGGTTTCCACTTTTAATGAAAGTAAGTTTAGGTTCATACGTACTCATTAGGCTGTTGATCTGTGAGAATCTTAAGAAGTCTAGTTGTACATTCCCATGGTAATTTTTTAGCCCACATATTTTGTTTGAGTAAACCCACAGGCAAAACAGAAGAAAGCTTTGTTGTGGCATTTTCTTGTTGCTCCTTTTCATGAGGGACATGGATTCTACACAGGGGTGAATTTGCAGATGTTCTTTGTGTTTCACTGTTACAGTCATTACATTTGGGTTATCTGCTTGCAGGTAGCCCTCAGTCGGCCTGATTAACAAAGTCTTGGGTCCTGCATCGGTTGCTGTCCCTTCTTCCATGACGTCAGGTCGTCAGGGGTATAAAACATGCAGCCGACACCATTACTCCAGTCTTTCTTGCCGTGTGGTACCCGAAGCAGATCGCAAGTGCCGTTCGGCCGACTCCTGAAATTTTCGTTTTTGAGTTTCAGAACCGAAGTCTTCAGCTATAGCTAAGTACCCCGTTTTGGAAACTTTTTCTTGCTCCTTACCGATGTCAGTAAAAGTTAGTAATTGTTTTACTTGTGAAAGCAAATACCTCAAAGATTTTTATTCATACTATATTCCTTGCCTAGGCCCTGACCACGACATACCTTGCTGTCGGTTTTGTGCTTTATTTAATCAGTGCACTATCCGTCTTTGGAATATTTTCGCCTCTAAATATTTCGGTTCTCGGTTTAATTATCCAAAAATGTCGTCAGTTAGCCATCCGACTACTGGGTTTCTGAAAAAAACGCAAAGATAAAGACAGAGACAGGCCGCCAAGGTCCAAAACTGCCGACGACGCTTCTCCTAAGCCAGTCGCCAGTTCGCCGGTACTCAGTGAGGCGCTTTTGCAGTCCCTGATACCTGCTACTTCTGATTCGCAGGCCTCTACCGAGACCCATTTGGAGTCGGGTATGCCGTGAGATGCTTCAACTATGGAACCCGCGGATGTCTCTACCTTGGATGGGTCCGGAGCTGCTGTGCAGGCACTGGCTTCTGAGGATGTATTCAGGCCTACGGACTTGAATATTAAATCGACCCCTCCTTCATTACTTAGGGCTAAATCTTGATCCATGTCTAAAAAAACGACACCCAGGCCTCATGCTCAGGCCTCTATGCCAAAAACAAATGATAAGAATGGCTGAAGATCTAATAACTCTCATCAGGGGTAGCCAACCCCCCCTCCCCCTTCTAAGAGGCCTAGGACTGAAGTTGATTATGAATCTTCTGATCAGGATTCTGTTTTTTCTGACTCTTCTGATGATCTGGATTTGCCCTTACCTACTTATGAGGATTCTGATGCATAGGACTCTATTCCCTCTGCTTCCCCTCCTGAGGAGTTTTCTTTTGGGGAAACCTTACATACTCTAAGGGAGCATTTCCACTGGGAAAGCCAGGATTTTTCTGATTCAAAAAAGAGGCTTAGGGATTTCCTTCTCCTACCTCAGCATAGGCCTTTAGCTATTCCTCTTGTACTAGACATTGTTGATGATGCTTTCTCGGAATCTAGTTTGGCCCGATTCCCTGCCTCCTGCTCCCAGAAAACCTGACAGATACTAGAGGGTTCCTGAGTCCCACAAGTTCCTTTTCAAAAATCCTATTGGAGATCCAGAGACTATTTAACAGGGGTCCAAGGGCATTAAGACTTCTACTGCTAAAAATACTACCCCTTCTGATAGAGACTCCAGGGTGCTGGATAGATGGGGTAAGAAGGTTTACACTTCTGCAGCCTTGGCCATTAGGACTTTAAACTGCCAGTTTCATATGTTAAAATATCAGCAACATGTTATTGGACTGCTTAAACATAAAATTATGTTGATTCCTGACTGTGTGGAAAATAAAGAATGACAGGATTTAATGCATTCTGCCGAACAAGTTGGAAAACATACTTTGCAATGTAGTTTTGATTCATTAGAGGCCTCTTGCGCTGGGCTGCTGTTACTGGGTCTGTGCTCCAACGGCATGCTTGGCTTAAGGAGCAATCTTTGCCTGATCATGTTAAAGCTAAATTGTTGGATGCTCCTTTAAATCATGACGCCTGTTTGGCAACAAGGCTGATGAAGTTCTTAAAAAGATGGAAGATAAAGCTAAATCTATGCAAACTGTTAAAGATTTTTTACAAGTTCAGCCTCCTAGATTTAGTAGGCACTGGCCCTCTAAGTCCTGGTCCTTTCCAGGTCTTCTCAAGCCAAACCCAGACACAGCAAAAACCCCAGGTTTCAGTCCCAGGGGACTCACAAAACTAAGCAGTTGGGAGTCTCCACTTCCAAGTCTGGGAATAATATGACTCCCCCCTATGGCAAACTGTCTCAATGACTTCCTTTTAAAATTTCCAAGCACTTGTCAACTGACTGCCCCTTTGGGGGGAAAGATTGCTCTTCATTCAACGAATTGGGAACTCATTACCCAGGACAAATGGGTTTTAAATATAGTGTCCCAGAGATACAGATTTCACTTCCACACGTTGCCAACACCAAGTGGGTGGCCGGACCTACCCCCAAATCAGTGGATAGAGGCCCAAAAACAAGTACTTTCTCTCTTAAGCATGGGGGCTGTTCAGCTGGTAACAGAAGAGGAAAAGGGACAAAGTTTCTACTCTAGACTTTTCCTGGTACCCAGAAAAGACAATTCATGGCATCCTATCCTGGACCTGTCTACTCTAAACACCTTTTTGGAGATTCCAAAATTCAAGATGCTGACTCTTCACCATTTAATTCTTATGCTAGGCAAAGATGCCTGGTTGGCAACACTAGATTTAAAAGAGGCATACCTGCACATCCCAATTAGGGAATCTTGCAGAAGATACCTACGCTTCAAAGCAGGCTACACGCGCTATCAGATGTTCATCGTGCATACAGCTGCAGTAATCACAGATGGGTTCTCTGCCGTCAGGCGGTCCCTCAGTCGGCCGAATTCCAAAGTCTAGGTCCGGCATCGGTTTTTGTCGCTTTCTTTCCTGACGTCAGTGAGGCAGGGGTATACAAGACACAGCCAACGCCATTTTCTTCAGTCTTTTTTGCCGCGCGGTGCCCGAAGCAGAAGCAGTTCGCAAGTGCCGGTCGGCCAGCTCCTGAATTTACGAAAAAAATTGGAAACCGAAGTCTTCATTAAAGCTAAGTACCCCGTTGGGGAAACCTTTTCTTGCCTCAGACCGATGTCAGAAAAAGTTAACAATTGTATTTCTTGTGGGAAGCAAATACCACATAAGGATTTCCATTCCCTTTGCATACCTTGTTTAGGCCCAGACCACGACGTCTCAGGCTGTCGCTTTTGCGCTACTTTCAATAAACACACAATTAAGCGTCGGGCGGAGTTCGCCCAACACTTTTTTGGTACAGCCTTTGATTATAAAATGTCATCGGAGACTCCGACTACCGCTTTGACCAAAAAACGCAAGGACAAGGACCGAAATACGCGAGGTCCGCGGTCCCCACCGACACCACGCCAAAACCGGCTACACGTGGTCCGGTTCTCAGCGAGACGCCTATGCAGTCCCTGACTACCGACGACACTTCTTTGGCGGTGTCTTCTGTAACCGAGACCGCAGGTTCCTCGGCCCAGACCCAGACTACAACCACTGAAGCCACTGTGAGCGTTGAGCCTCCTAATGTGGACAGGTCCACTTCCACCCATGGTGTCTTCTTCCTTTTCCATTAAGGCCTTTACTAAGTCCAAATCAGCCAGGCATCCCAAGAGGCCTGTTGCACAGGGCCCATCCCCAGGCCCCATGCCTAAAAAGCAGATGCTTAAAATGGCTGAAGATTTAATTACTCTTATCAGGGGTTCCCAACCCCCTCCAGACAAGAGACCCAGAGTGGATGAAGATTCTCCCTCTTCTGATCAGGGCTCCATTTTTTCAGAACATTCTGATGTAGAGGAACACTCTTACTCCCCATTTGAAGACTCAGATGCAGAGCAGTCCATTCCTTCTGTATCTCCTCCTGAGGATTTTTCTTTTGGGGAAACCTTGCACACCTTGAGGGAACACTTCCATTGGGAAGGCCAAGACTTTTCTGATTCCAAGAAAAGACTTAGGGAATTTTTTTTGTTACCTCAACACAGACCCCTGGCGATACCTCCTGTCTTGGACGTACTTGATGATGTTTATTCGGAGGCTTGCCTTAATCTGGATTCCCTGCCCCCTGCCCCAGTCAAGCCTGATAGGTACTACAGAGTTCCTAACTCTCACCAATTTCTTTACAAAAGCCATAATGCTGACCCTGAAACCATTTCTCAAGGCCCCAAGGGAATGAAGGCCTCTACTGCTAAGAATCCACTACCTTCAGAAAGAGAGTCAAGATCTTTAGAAAGGTGGGGAAAAAAGGTATATACCTCGGCCACCCTAGCTATGAGGGCCTTAAATTGTCAGTTTCATATGCTTAAATATCAGCAGTTTCTGTTATCACAATTAAGAAATAAAATGTCTCAACCTGAGCAACCAGATTTGAAGGAGTTGCAGGATATGATGCATAGTGCAGAACAAGTGGGTAAACACACTTTACAATGTGGCTATGATGCCCTAGAGGCCTCAAGTAGAGCTGCTGTTACAGGATCAGTCATTCGTAGACATGCATGGCTTAGGGAACAAATCTTGCCTGATCATGTGAAAGCTAAACTACTAGATGCTCCTTTACAAAAGGATGTGCTATTTGGTACTAATGCTGAGGAGATACTACGGAAAATGGAAGAAAAAGCCAAATCTATGCAAACAGTCAAAGCTTTTCTACCACCACGTTTTAGCAGAAATTGGCCTTCTAAAAACTGGTCCTTTCCAGCCACGGACAAGCCCCAAAGAGGTAGATACAGGCGCACAAGGGGCAGAGGGCAATCACAAGGATCATATAGAGGCAGGCAATGGCAAACTCCAGCACCAAGAGGTGGCGAAGTCAGTGCACAACAATACAGGAAACAAACCCAATGACTTCCACCTTTCCATGCCAAGCAAGTATCAGCTGGCAGCACCCTTGGGAGGAAAGCTGGCATTATTTACAAGAAATTGGCATATTGTCACAACAGACAAATGGATCCTAGACGTTATAAACAGAGGCTACAGATTTCATTTTCACACTCTCCCAAAAATGAGAGGCATGCCAAACCTGCCACACAATCAAAGGGCAGAGGCACAACTGCAAATTTCAAAGCTCATAGACATGAAAGCTATTCAAGAGGTACCTACTCACGAACAAGGTCAAGGTTTTTATTCCAGGCTATTTCTGGTACCAAGGAAAGGAACCGACTGGAGACCCATTTTGGACTTATCCATCCTAAACACATTCTTACTCGTACCAAAATTCAAGATGCTCACATTACAGCAGCTTCTTCCCATGCTGGGCAAGGAGTTTTGGTTGGTAACATTGGACCTCAAGGAGGCATACCTGCATGTCCCAATCAGACAAAGCTGCAGAAGATACCTCAGATTTCTTGCAGGTTCAGTACACTATCAATTCTCTGCATTGCCCTTTGGCTTATCTACTGTGCCCAGAGTATTCACGAAATGCCTGGCATCAGTAATTGCCTACTGCAGACTTCAAGGGATACAAATTTACCCTTATTTGGACGACTGCCTGATCCACGCTGACAGCAAGCACATACTTCTGGAACATCTGGCTTATGCAACACGGTTACTGAATTCTCTGGGATACACAATCAACAAAGAGAAATCCAGGCTAACACCATCTCAGAAAATAACTTTCCTGGGTGCCAACTTGGACACAAACACCCAGATGGCCTATCTTACGCCAGAAAAACAGGGGCAACTAACTCAGTACTTCATAGCACTAGGAAATTGTACCAGGCTTACTGCAAGGAAAATCCTGCAGGCTCTGGGCTTCTTGGCATCTTGCATTCTTTTAATCCCATGTGCAAAGTTGCATATGAGGAAACTTCAGTGGTACCTAAAAAACCTATGGTCTCAACACAGCCACAGTTTGGAAACAATAATACCAATAATTCCATGTTTGCAAAAGGAATTTCTATGGTGGGCCCAAGCATGTCAAACAAACACAGGTCTTCCATTCTGCAAGCCTCAAGCAAATCAAGTCATCACAACAGACGCCTCAGACTACGCCTGGGGGGCGCACATGACAGACAGGTGCATTCATGGCAAATGGTCCCAAAAGGAAAAGCACCTTCACATCAATCAAAAAGAAATGCTAGCAGTGATAAATGCAATTACCCTCCTGCATCCAGGACAATTATTGATAAGAACAGACAACACCACAGTAATGTGGTACATAAACAAACAAGGAGGAACACATTCATACCCCCTGTGCAGACTAGTCATGACACTTTGGAACTTGGCTCTGGAATGGCAAATCGAGCTTCAAGCACAGTACTTGCCAGGCTTGGAAAACATGCTGGCAGACAATCTAAGCAGAAATATGACAGATCCACACGAATGGAAGTTGCATCCTCAAGTGTTTACAAAGATAATCCAAGCGTGGGGGAGGCCAGACATAGATCTCTTCGCCTCCCACAGGAATCATCAATTGGAAAAGTTTTGTTCAAGGACCTTTCATCCAAAGGCCTGGAGAGTGGATGCCCTTTCATTCAGTTGGGCAGCATGGACAGTTTACGCTTTCCCACCTCTGCCTCTTCTGCCCAAGGTGCTCTTGAAAGCAAGAGCAGACAGACCGAAGATGATACTGATTGCTCCAGACTGGCCAAGACAACACTGGTACCCACTACTGAGGAGCCTAACACATACTCCTCCCTGGCCCCTACCTCTAATGCCTCTTCTGCTGACTCAGCACAGCTACAAAACTCTTCACAGTCAGCTGAAAACACTCAATCTCGCTGCATGGAAAATTCCTTAACACCACAACAGACTCTACTCCCCAAAGAGGTGCAGGATGTCATTTTGGAGGCCAGAAGGCCATCTACTAGAAAGGCTTACACCGCAAAATGGAAACGGTTTTGCTCCTGGAATGAGAAAAAAGGCCAGGACCCTAAAAAACTGAATTTGCCTCAAGTATTACAGTATCTAGCTGAGCTGCTGAACAGTGGACTTTCATTTTCTTCCATAAAAATCCATGCCTCAGCCATTTCTGCAGAATTCAACACGGATCCACCCTTATTCTCTCACCCACTCTTAAGACAGTTCCTCAGAGGGGCTAAGAATATAAGACCACCAAGGAAACAACCAATACCAGCCTGGGATCTTAATTACATTCTAGAAAAATTAACATTGCCTCCCTTTGAACCAGCTGCCTCAACAGATTTGCAATACTTGTCCTGGAAAACAGCTTTCCTTCTGGCCATTACCTCAGCTCG
Organism: Protopterus annectens; assembly: GCF_019279795.1. Classification (NCBI taxonomy): domain Eukaryota; kingdom Metazoa; phylum Chordata; order Ceratodontiformes; family Protopteridae; genus Protopterus; species Protopterus annectens. The sequence goes on from NC_056746.1 coordinate 1,142,456,129, forward strand.
TAGAGTATCGGAACTACAAGCCCTCATGGCTGTGCAGCCCTTCCTCATCTTCCATCAGGATAGGGTTTCCCTTCGAACCAACCCGTCATTTATGCCTAAAGTGGTATCCAGGGTAGCTTTAAATCAAGCCATACACTTACCTACCTTTTACCCCAATCCTCAAAACAAAGGGGAAAGGCTCCTACACTCCTTAGACATCCATAGACAGTTACATTATTATTTGGACAGAACAAAGCCTTTCAGGAAATCGGAACAACTCTTTGTGTCCTATGCTGTAGGAGCTCAAGGGAAGCCAGTTACCAAACAGACAATTTCAAAATGGATAGGCCACTGCATACGGTTTTGTTACTCCTATCATGGAAAATCTGTCCCTACAGGCATCAGATCCCACTCCACCAGGGCCACAGCTACCTCTACAGCCTTCCTCAGAGGAGTTCCTACCAAAGATATTTTGGAGGCAGCCACTTAGAGTTCTGTGCATACCTTCACAAAACACTACCACCTGCCTTTATATTCCAAAACTAGAGCAGGCTTTGCCACTGCTGTGTTGCAGGGCATTCTGGCTCATCCCAGTTCCACCTAGTACCTACCACCCTGTGCGTAGCTTTGGGATTCTACCCATCTGTGATTACTGCAGCTGTATGCACGATGAACATAGTACAGTTTTTGTACCTACCATAAATGTAGATGTTCGAGTGCTAATACAGCTGCAGTACAGTTTTCCCTCCCTCCTTCCCCTCTTGGTAAAGGCCTAGGGCATAACCCCTCTTCATACAACCTGATGGGGTTATCCTTCTATGGTGTATTTGCTTGCAACTACTGATTTTTGATTATATTGAATTTCATGTATATAAATATAATTTATGTATTGCCTTCCTTCTGGGGGCACTTGACATCTGGGGCAAGAAAGACTGAAGAAAATGGCGCCGGCTGTGTCTTATATACCCCTGCCTCACTGACGTCAGGAAAGAAAGAGACAACAACCGACGCCGGACCTAGACTTTGGAATTCGGCCGACCGAGGGACCGCCTGACGGCAGAGAACCCATCTGTGATTACTGCAGCTGTATTAGCACTCGAACATCTACATTTATGGTAGGTACAAAAACTGTACTTTCTCTGCACTGCCCTTTGGCTTATTTACTGCATCCAGGGTATTCACAAAGTGCCTATCTCCAGTTATTTCATTTTGCATGCAAAGAAATAATTCAAATATACCCATACCCGGACGATTGTCTAATTCAGGCAGAAAGCCAGGACATACTTTTGAATCATCTGGCCTTTGTAAAAAGAGTTCTAACTTGTTTGAGGTACACCATAAACGAAAAGAAATCACACCTGGTACCCTGTCAACAAATTATGTTCCTGGGAGCAAGCTTGAATACAACTTCCCAGATGGCTTACCTCACGCCAGAAAAGCAAACTCATTTGACAACCTACTTCAAACAGGTGGCCACAAAAACCCCTGCTATCTGCAAGACAAATACTGCAAGCCTTGGGGTTCATGGCCTCCTGCATTCTTCTAATTCCATATGCAAGACTGCATATAAGGAAACTATAGTGGTATCTAAAAAGCCTATGCTGTCAACTTTCTCAAGACCTAGAAACATTGATTCCTATCATACCTTGCCTACGCCTAGAGTTCCTTTGGTAGGCAGAGGCCTGACACCAAAACAAGGGACTACCTTTCACACCACCCCCTGCTGCCCAAACCCTAACAGATGCATAAGACTATGCATGGTGGGCTCACCTGGCAGGGAAGTGCATTCAGGGCAAATGGAACCCAAGTCAAATGCACCTGCATATCAATCAAAAAGAAATGTTTAGCTGCTACTTGGAGTTCTGTACATACTTTCGCCAAACATTACCATTTGCCAATTTTCTCTAAATCCAGAGCTGGCTTTGCCACTGCAGTCTTGCAGGGCCTTATAGCTAGTCCTAATGCTATCTAAATTCCTCTTCCCATCCTTAGCTTTGGGAATCTACCCAAATGTGACGACTGCAACAGTGAAACACGAAGAACATAGTACAGTTGTATACACTTACCATAAATGTAGATGTTCAAATGTATTCACTGTTGCAGTCCTGGTTACCCTCCCTCCTGCCCCCTGACTTCTTTTGGCTATACCTCTATTCTCCTTTACTATACTTAAAAGCTTTTTGGTGTATTTGCTTGTTTGTTGGAGGTATAATCTTGTGTATGTATGTATGTATGTATGTATATATATATATATATATATATATATATATATATATATATATATTTAAATATTTAATTGCTTCCCATTAAGGGGAGCACTTGACATGGGGGTCAAGAAAAACTGATGTAATGGCGTCGGCTGCATGCTTTATACCCTTGACTACCTGATGTTATGGAAGATGAGACATCAACCAATGCAGCACCCAAGACTTTGCTAATCAGGCCGACTGAGGGCTACTGCAAGCAGATAACCCAAATGTGATGACTGCAACAGTGAATACACTTGAACATCTACATTTATGGTAAGTGTACACAACTGTACTTTATCACACTGATGAAGGCTGTGTACTTTGTATAGCCGAAACCGGTCTGTTTCTGTTTCCTTTTTCATGTTACAAGGCTGTTTAGCCATTTAAGTTAATAAATATTGAACGCTACAGTTTGTTGGCTCCCTGGTATTTCCTATTATTTGGTAGAACCAGAAAAGTACAGTTGTGTGCTCTTACCATAAATGTAGATGTTCGAGTGTGTTCATTGTTGCAGTCATGACTGTAGGGTTCTTCCTGCTAGCAGCAGTCCCCGATTGGCCAGAATCCCAAAGTCTGGATCGGGTGTCAGCTGAGGTCGCTTTTATCCTGACGTCAATGCGCCGGAAGGTACAAAGACCTCAGCTGACGCCATTTCCCCAGTTTTTCTTGCCCCAGATGTCAGGTGCCCAGAAAGAAAGGGCTAAAAAAGAGACCATGCCCAAAACCTCATCAGCCAAAATACCTCATAACAGAAAATACTCAAAGAAAAAACAAAAGAGGGGATAGGAGGGAGGGTAACCCCGAATGCAACAGTGAACACACTCGAACATCTACATTTATGGTAAGAGTACACAACTGTACTATGTCCTTCGTGGTTCACTGTAGCAGTCATGACTGTAGGGTTGAGTCCCAAAGCTAAGAAAGGGTGGCTGGAGGAGAAACAGAGGGAGCGGTCACAAAACCTTGCAAAACCGCAGAAGCAAAATCCGCCCTGGACTTTGAATAGAGAGGGAGGTTGTAATGCTTAGAAAAAGTATGTACAGAACTCCAAGTAGCAGCTTCCAAAATATCCTTGGTAGGAACCCCACAAAGAAAAGCTGCTGAAGTAGCAGTAGCCCGGGTAGAATGAGTCCTAACATTAACAGGAACTGGATTGCCATGATAAGAGTAACAGAACTTGATGCAATGGGCAATCCACTGGGAAATAGTTTGCTTAGTGATTGCTTTCCCCTGAACAGTAGGAGCATAAGCGACAAACTGATCAGATTTCCGGAATATCTTGGTCCTGTCCAGGTATAAACGAAGCTGTCTGTGCACGTCTAGAGTGCAAAAGACTTTCTTCCTCACTTAGAGGATTAGGATAAAAGGTAGGCAAATAAATAGACTGATTCAAGGCCACTGCCGAAACCACCTTGGGCATAAATGTGGGATTAGTCTGTAGAGATAATCTGTCCTGATGAAAAATAAGGAAGGGTTCCACAGCCATGAGCGCTTGCAATTCCGAAATTCTTCTAGCAGAGGTAATAGCTAAAAGAAAAGCAGTTTTCCAAGACAAAAGTTTTAAATCCGTGGAAGCTGCAGGTTCAAAAGGAGACAAAGTTAATTTCTCCAAAACATAGTTAAGATCCCAAGTGGGAACAGGAGCCCTTATAAGGGGCCGAATATTCTTAGCCCCTCTAAGAAATTGTTTAAGTAATGGATGAGAAAAAATCGGAGGATCCGTATCGTAATGTGCAGAAATAGCAGAAGCATGAAGCTTAACAGACGAAAAAGATAGGCCCATATGTAATAACTCTGTCAGATACTGTAAAATCAGAGGAATGTTCGGGACAAAAGAATCACCATCCTGGACTTGACTCCAGGAGCAAAATCTTTTCCATTTTCCCGCATAAGATTTTCTAGTGCTGGGCCGTCTAGCTTCAAGGATTACATCCAATACCTGTTTGGAAAGGGCAGAGGTGCTTACAGACCCTGGATCCGCCAAGCAGCTAGATGCAGAGTCTTGACATGACTGTGCAGTATCCGGCCGTCCCGTTGAGACAGTAGATGAGGGATTTGAGGCAGAATCCAGGGAGGCTCCTGAACCAAGTTTATCAGAGTGGAATACCAGAATTGCCGAGGCCAATTGGGAGCCAGTAGAATAATTTGCGGTCTGTCCTGTTTTATCTTCAGAATTACCCGAGGTAGAAGAGGAAAGGGAGGAAAAGCATATACTGAGGGGTGTTTCCAACTGAATGAGAGGGCATCCACTTTCCATGCTAGTTTGTGGTAGGTCCTTGTGCAAAATGTTGGAAGTTGATGATTCTAAGGGGATGCAAAGAGATCTACGTCCGGACATCCCCAAGCCTTTATAATCATCCTGAACATCTGAACATCCAACATCCATTCGTGTGGATCTGAAATGCGTCTGCCAGATTGTTGTCTTTCCCTGGCAGGAATTGTGCCTGTAAGTCGACACTGCAGGTCAGAGCAGTGTACCAGAGATTCATGGCTAATCTGCACAGGGGGTAAGAGTGAGAGCCCCCCTGCTTGTTGATGTACCACATCACGGTAGTGTTGTCTGTCCGTATCAACAATTGACCTGGTAGAAGAAGGTCCCTGAAGGCTATCAGGGCATTCTGCACAACTAGCATCTCCTTCAAATTTATATGCAGGTGCGTTTGCTCCTTCGTCCAAACACCCTTAAGACATCTCCCGTGCATGTGGGTTCCCCAGGCATAATCTGAAGCATCCGTTGTGAGAACTTGGTTGGTCGGCGGAGGACAAAAAGGCTTCCCCGTGTTCTGTAGACAGGCTTCAGCCCACCAAAGAAACTCTCGCTGGCGACAAGGCATAATCGTGACCACTGTTTCCAAACTGTGGTAATGCTGAGACCAGACACTCTTGAGGTACCACTGCAGTTTCCTCATATGCAGCCTTGCATATGGTATTAGCAGAATGCAGGAGGCCATGTAACCCAAAGCCTGCAGAATTTTTCTTTCAGTCAGCTGTTTCATTGAAGCCAGGCGTCGGAAAAAAGAAGCCAGTTGCACTTTTTTGTCTGGTGTCAAGGAAGCCATGTGGGTTGAAGTACTCAGAAGAGCACCCAGGAAAGTAATCTGTTGTGAGGGTACCATATTTGATTTGTTTAGATTCACTGCGAAACCGAGGCACTGAAGAAGATTGCTGCACAAAAGCTAGATGCCGAAATAGAGTGTCTTTGTCGTCCGCTTGAATAAGACAGTCGTTCAGATAAGGGTAAATTTGAATCCCCTTCTGTCTGCAAAACGCCATTACTGGTGCCAGGCACTTCGTAAAGACCCTGGGCGCAGTAGATAAGCCAAAGGGCAGCACAGAGAACTGGTAATGTTTCGAGCCCGCTTTGAAGTGCAGATACCTTCTGCACTCTTGCCGTATAGGAATATGCAGGTAAGCTTCTTTTAAGTCCAAAGTCACCATCCAAGCGTTCTTGCCCAACATAGGCAGCAGCTGCTGCAGAGTGAGCATCTTGAATTTTGGTATATCTAGGAAGGTGTTTAGTACAGAGAGGTCCAGGATTGGTCTCCACGAATTTTCCTTCCTGGGAACCAGGAAAAGTCTGGAATAAAAACCTTGCTCTATTTCTAAATTTGGCACCAATTCTATGGCCCTCATAGCCAGGAGGGACTGAACCTGTCGTTGTGCGTCTGCCCACTGATGATTTGGCAGGTCTGGCCAACCGTTCGGTGTTGGCAAGGTGTGGAAATGAAATCTGTAACCTCCTGAGACTATGTCCAGAACCCACTTGTCCCGGGTTATGTGGCTCCAATTTTGATAAAAAAGAGAAATCCTTCCTCCCCAAAGGTGCTTCCGGGAGAGGAGCCCCTGGTACCAGAAAGGGAGAGTCATAAAGACTGTCTTCGGTAAGGTTGAGACTTATCTTCACCTCCCTTGGGAGAGGGGGCACTCCACTGCCTATTCCGAAAATGGGTCTGTGCCTGTCCCCTGACTCTGGAACACCTGAATCTGCCTCTCTGAGACCTGTCCGAGCCCGGAAAGGACCAAGATTTAGCTGGCCAGTGTCTGCTAAATCTAGGTGGTTGTACCTGTAGAAAATCCTTAACCATATGCATAGATTTGGCTTTGTCTTCCATTTTCTTCAATACCTCTTCAGTTTTGGACCCAAACAGAACATCGTACTGCAAAGGGGCATCCAAAAGTTTGGCTTTAACCTGATCCGGCAAACTTTGTTCTTTTAACCAAGCATGTCTTCTAATAACAGCGCCAGTTGTAGCAGCCCTACAAGAAGCTTCCAAAGAATCAAAACCACAATGCAGGGTATGTTTACCCACCTGTTCAATAGCATGTAATAAATCCTGTAACTCCTGATTATCCGCACCAATAAACACAGCTGACATCTTCTGTTTAAATACAGACAAAAGGTATTGCTGATACTTCAGCATATGAAATTGACAGTTCAAAGCCCTAATAGACAATGTAGCAGAAGTATAAACTGTTTTACCCCATCTCTCCAAAGCCCTGGACTCTCGGTCAAAGGGAATAGGATTTTTAGCAGAGGCCGCTTTAACACTCTTAGGACCTTGAGAAATAGTTTCCGGATCAGGCAAAAGATTCCTAAAAAGAAATTTGTGAGAATCTGGAACCCTATAATACCTATCCGGTTTGGCCGGAGTAGGGGGAAAAGAATCAGGAGATAGAGAAGCTTCCGAAAAAGCATCATCAACAATGTCCAATACAGGGGGAATAGCCAGAGGCTTATGCTGTGGGAGAAGAAGAAAATCCCTAAGCCTTGCCTTGGATTCAGAGAATTCCTGCCCTTCCCATTGAAAATGCACCATCATATCATGCAAAGTTTCACCAAAAGAATAATCCTCAGGAGGAGAGGCTGAAGGAAAGGAATCTTCAGCATCAGAATCCTCATAAAGAGGAAAGGAATAATCCTGCTCAAGGGAAGAAGCAGAAGAAACAGAAATTTGGTCTGAAGAATCAAAATCAGACTGTAATTTAGGCTTCTTGCCAGGAGGGGGATGAGAACCCCTGATCATAGTTCAGCCATCCTAAGCATCTGCCTCTGAGGCCTAGGACCCTGATCAAAAGGTTCCTGTGCTTGCCCTTTCACTTTAGCTGGAGCCTTAGACTTTGTCTTTGACTGTAAAACTGAATCCACATTTACAGGAAGCTGTGAAGGCCTGAGAACTCCCTCAGAAGCCGGTACCTTCCTACCGGCTCCGGACCCAACTGAGGGAGCAGTATCCGAAGGTCCAGCGCCTGGCAATTCTGAAGACCCCATCAGCTCCACATTGGAGTTGGTACAGGCAATTGGTTCAAAAGAGGCGGACGACAGGGGCTGCAAAGGCGCCTCACTGACTACCGTCGAACCAGCAACTGGCAATAACTGAGTAACATCCTTTGCTGTAGACCTCTGAGGCTTGTCTGCATTCCTGCGCCTCTTACACACCCCAGAAGTAGGAAAAGAATCTGAAGACATGTTATAATTAAACCTTTTTCCAAAATAGTAAAAGGCAAAGTTATATCTACGCCTAATAGTACGCTGATTAAATCTAGCACAAAACGCACCATTAGCAACGTCGTGGTCAGGACCCAGGCAGGGAATACAGTAAGAGTGAAAATCCCTTTGAGGTATTTGCTTCCCACAAGAAATACAATTATTAACTTTTTCTGACATCTGACTGGAGCAAGAAAAAGACCTCCCCAATGGGGTACTTATCTTTAAAAAATGAAAATCCAGGGATTAAATCCAAAAACAAACAGGAACAGGCCGACCAGCATCAGTGAACTGCAAAGGGCACCGCGCGGCAAGAAAGAGTGGGGAAATTGCATCAGCTGAGGTCTTTGTACCTTCCAGCGCATTTACGTCAGGATAAAAGCGACCTGAGCTGATGCCCGATCCAGACTTTGGGATTCTGACCGATCTGGGCCTGCTGCTGGCAGGAAGAACCCTACAGTCATGACTGCAACAGTGAACCACGTAGGACATCTGACATCTCGGTGTTTTGGAACATTTTGAGACTGTTTCAGTTTTTTTCGGGATTTAAAATTTAATGAAGACAGAACAAAGGTTATTTTTGTAAACTGTGTATCCGCTCATGAATTGGTTCAGCAATACCCATATTTATGATGGCACGATGAACTGAAGTATTTATGAGTATGGGTTAAAAAGGATTCTGTTATGGTATGTAAGGATATGTGAGAAGGGACTAAAAAGATAATACAAAACATGAGAAGCTGGAAACAGTTGTTTATGGATAGCAAGATAAGCAGTGAAAATGATTTTGGTCCTCTTATAGGTTCATAGGTTCATAGATTAGTACTAGGCTAACTGCCCTTATGGACCATTTTAAGCCTAGCCAATTACCCAACGTAAGAATCAAACCCTGCACCTTGTGATTGTAAGGCAAACCCCTTATCCGTTTCATGCAGGTCAAGTATAGTTTTATCAACCAGAGAAGCTACAGACAGTAACTTAGAGTTGAAGGATTTTATCAGGGAAGGGAAGAGGAGAAGGGTCTGCTAGGATAAGATGATCCTTCCAGTAGAGCAAGGTGGTTTAGGATTACCTGAATTGAAGGAATATTTAAGAGCTACACAGTTAAGGCCCATGTACATAACACAAGCAGAAAGCTATAATTCAAAGTGGAAAGTGATGATGATTAAACACGGGGGATAATTCAAGAAATAATGAGAGTGGGATTTTGGATGCAGATCCTTAAGGAGAATGACAACAGCCATATTATATCCACAAAGTAGCAGGAAGTATTCTAAGAACTAAGCAGGACAAGAATGGAGAAAGGAGACTTTGCTGACAAGGATGACTGCAGTTAGGGATACAGAGAATAAGTAAAAGTGGTTGAAACTTACTGGTGAAAACTGGCAAAGAAGGAATTGGAAGCAAATAATTTGAGAGGGAAAGGTAATAGAATGGGAAGAGGCTAAGAAGACATTTGGAGTGCAGTATAGAGACTGCCTTCCCTTACATGGATTGATATTGGAGTGGCGGCAGAGAGAAAGGGATTGGGGAATCCTAAGTGTCACTCTCCTATTTTGGACACAGTAGAAGAGTCTTCCTGGATTCTGTTGAAGCAGCTTGATTTTATACAAACATCTCACCATAGAGGTTTACTGACTAAAGTAACTTGTATACAGACTAACAACTGTGATCATGCTTGCTCATGCTCTGGCTGCTCTTTCAGAATGGCGCTAGGGATTGCACGTGTCTGGAATTTATACATGCACATACAGTCTTTGGCATGCTTCTTAAAGACAAAGCACACAGCACGTACACTGTAACGCGTTTATATTACGTGATCGAACAGTGAAATGTTCGAACACATAATCGACCCCCTAAATATCGAAACGCCGTAATGTCGAACGTCAAACAAAAAAAACACTCAAACCGTTAAAATGCCCCCCTGCATCCCCCCACTACCTAAATATACCAACTCTGTGATCGCACTACAGTGCAAACAATGGAAAACTTCCATGTCCGCACTGTACGGAGATATCCATTGAACCGTTTGACATTCTGATGGTTCGATATTAGGGGTCGATTATTACGTGTTCGAACATTTCACTGTTCGATCACGTAATAAAGACCCACTCTGATCTACTCCGTTATAGACTCTGCTTTGCCGTGGGTGTGCGTGTGTGGGTGGGTGTGGGTGTTGTAAAACAGTCATTCAGGTTTTTTAGTTTCAAACTGCCATTCTGTGGAGACCAACACAGGCCGCTGTTACACCTCTAGCAGGAGACTACAGTTGTAACAGCTCTGAGAGGTGCTTAAGAAAAATTTAGGCACCTTACGTCGGACAGGTGCTTAAGAGTATTTTTTTCCAGAATTTAGAGAGTACTGTTTGTGCTTCATGCATTATGAGGCAGTTGGACAGTGATCGCTAGTAACCTCTTTCTACTTAATTGGTTAATTTCTCTCCAGTAAGTGAGAGTTAGAGGCAGATGAGTGGCATTGAACATACTTATTTTGGAGTCAGCTTGCACCCCATCATGACTCAGAAGTGGATGTTAGTGTATAATAGCATTCTATTTTGTTAACTGCAAAGGGAAGAATCACTAATTTAACATTAAATTACATTAGCTTTTTAATGCAAAAATTGCATATTTCATTTAATCTGTTTATTAACATGAGTTATCCAAATGGGCTGAGTAGCTCCTTTTCATTGGAGGCCTGGGGAGAAACAAGTTCCAAAGCAAACAAAGAATAGCATTTACAAGACTATAACATGACCATATTTACAGAGGTCAGCAGTGGTGCTGGCAGTATTTGTTGTGATGCGTAGTACATCATGTCATAACGGGTAATGGTAATTAGGAGAATACTTAAGCTTGGTGCTTCATATGGTAGCAGTCATCTGTTACTGAGAAGGAAATATACCAGAGTAAGATGGTGTGTGAGAGAAGTACAAGTGGTGGACTGAGAGGAAAAATAAATAGGAGGAGGAAGAGAGCTATGGTGGAGAGGAACTAGATAGGGTTCAAGATGAAAGTTTTGCAAAAGGTGTAGAGGATGGATGCAGTAGGAGTGAATTGGAGGTAGGTAGAGCGCCGAGGGCAAACCGTTTGATTGAGGTTTGTTATCTTTCGTGGGAGCATAAGCAGTTCCAGTTATCACTCTGATGTATTTTTTTTTTTGTTTTGCCTGGATTTTTGTATGATGCTTTTTAAGGCTTTATTCTTCGTCCGTGGAATTCTGTATTTTAGCTTCAGGTACTGAGCGGAGAGAATCAGTAGGATACAATGTGTGTTTATATTTTCTTGTTTAGAGATCTGATGGATCTGATAGGATCATAAATTTTAGTGAGGTGATTAATTAATGTTTTTTTAGGAGTATGTGATGGTAGTACAGACTTTGTCCTATAGTTGTTCTCCAGCCACTCCTGCTTCATGCAAGGCCTCACTTGCTCCATAAATAACTTCCATCTTTTCAGGAGGAGAAATTGGTCCTTTGGGTACTTTATTATTTGTGTTACTAGTCTCTCAAATCTGTGTTATTGTGTCAAGAGGTAATTGTAAGCTCTGTAGTAGCAGACGAGTTTTCATTCTTCATTTTCATAGCACCTTCCTTTTCTATTTCAAGTAAGGGTCAGCTGTGCAACAGAAAATCTTTAGTTGCACACCAGGCCTTTGCATTCTCTATACCTTTGGACACAGAATACTGAAACAGATAGTAGCCAGGTTGCTGTATGCATGCCAACTTGCATTTCTTTAGGGGTGCCTGCTGTGACTTCATTTACTAACTCATGGATGGACAGCCTTGTTTGAGACTGTCAGAAACTTGTGTACAAAGCATAAAGGGTTTATTAACATGTGGCAGTAGTAAACTTTTTCACTGTATTGCATCTGTGTAGGTAGCTTTTATTTTAGATTTACAGTAGATTTTAAATGTTTGTGCTTGATTTTATATTGTAGTGCTGGAATGTATAAAATTATTTTTTGATATACAGTGGTATTCTCCTTTGTTTCCCCAAAGATAACAGGGTTACGTTAAGGACATACAGAATGACGAAACATCCACCAAATAGGCGTGGACTTGAATTTGAGGTGGGAGCTCAACTGGAAGCCCGAGACAGACTAAAGAACTGGTAAGCTTCAGGTCTTTAAGTTAAAACAGTTGTGTTATGTTGTTATTGTAGTTTGATGTTTCTATTGATGTCCTTCAAGGATGCATCTGCAGTCCTTACAAATGGGTTGTCCTGTCGTCAGGCAGCCCTTCGGTCGGCCGGATTCCAAAGTCTGGGGCCGGCTTCGGCTGGTGTCGCACTTCACCCGACGTCATCGCTGCAGTTTTTCGGGTATAAAGGCATCAGCCGACGCCATTTTCCTCAGTCTTTCTTGCCGCGTGGCGCCCGAAGCAGAAGCTGTTCGCAAGTGCCGGTCGGTCAGATCCAGAGATTACTACTATGAATACTACTTCGAAGACTTCTAAAAAGCTAAGTACCCCGTTGGGGACTCTTTCTTGCCTCAGCCGATGTCAGAGAAAGTGAATAATTGTTTATCTTGTGGGAAACAAATACCTCATAAAGATTTCCACTCCTACTGTATACATTGTTTAGGCCCAGACCACGACGTAGCAGCTTGTCTAGCCTGTGCTTCTTTTAACCGACGGACGCTTAGACGTCGGTCGGAGTTTGCTGAACAGATTTTCGGCTCTGATTTTGCCTATATTATGCCGTCGGATCCTCCGACAACGCAAATTTCCAAAAAACGAAAAGAAAAGGACCGACACTCGCGGTCCGCGGTTTCGGCTGAAACTGCGATTAAGCAAACCGCGAGTGTCTCGGTTTCGGCCGAAACCGAGCAAGCGGTTCTTTCTTCAGCCGAAACCATGCCTTCTACCGAGGCCTCCTCTAACCTGGTAGAATCGGCTTCTGAAATCCAACCTTCTGTTGCGGTTTCTCAGGAATTATCAGACACTATTCCCCTGGATATTTCAACCCCTGCACGTGGAGCTGCTAGGCCTCCTGCAACCATGTCTATTAAGGCCTTTGCCAGGGCTAAAGCAGCCAAAGCTTCAAAAACTGTGCCTGCCAAACCCCCCTCACACAGACCCAGCACTAGCTCTCATATGCTTTCTTTGGCTGAGGATCTAATTTCTTTAATTCGTGGATCCCAGCCTCATCCAGACAGGTCCTCTCTCCCACCTCCAGAAAAGAGGCCTAGAGCAGAGCCCCCTGAACCAGTATCCACTGATGATTCCTCTGATGACTCAGAACACACAGACCCTCCTGAGGCTTCTTATTCTCCTTACGAAGACTCTGATGCGGAAGAGTCCATTCCTTCAGCCTCTCCACCTGAGGAATTTTCCTTTGGGGAAACCTTGCATGCTATGAGGGAACAATTTCAGTGGCAGGGCCAAGATTTCTCAGACTCCAGAAAAAGGCTTAGAACCTTTCTACATTTGCCACAACATAGGCCTTTAGCTATACCTCCAGTTCTTTCTGTTGTAGATGATGCATTTAATGATGCTTGCACTGCTCCTGATTCATTACCTCCGGCTCCTGCTAAGCCCGATAGGTTCTACAGGGTCCCGGACACTCATCACCATTTATACAAGGCTCCTTTGCAGATCCAGAGACTATCTCCCAGGGCCCTAAAGCTGCAGCAGCTACTTCTACTAAAAACCCCGACCCCTCTGAAAGGGAATCCAGGTCCTTAGAGAGATGGGGTAAAAAAGTTTACACTTCTGCTACCTTGTCAGCTAGGGCTTTGAACTGCCAATTTCATATGATTCAATATCAAGAGTTTATGCTTGACCAGTTAAATAAAAAGCTGTCCTCTGAAGAATCTTTAGATAAAAAATATGTTCAAGAAATGGTACATAACATACAGCAGGTTAGTAACCATTCTTTAAAATGTGGCTATGATGCACTGGAGGCTTCCTTTAGATCAGCCATGACTGGCACAGTTATCAGGAGACATGCATGGTTGAAAGAACAGGCATTACCAGACCATGTCATATCAAAGCTTTTGGATGCACCCATGGACAAGGTCAATTTATTTGGTTCCCCTGCTCAGCAGGTACTAAAAAAGATGGAAGATAAGGCGAAATCTGTACAAACAGTGAAAGATTTCTTACAGGTCCAACCTCCAAGGTTTAGCAGGAACTGGCCCTCCAAGAATTGGTCCTTTCCGGACTCCTCTAAGACTCAGAGAGGCAGGAATAGGCGTTCTAGAGGCAGAAACCAATCCAGGGGTGCCTACAGGGGACGCCAGTGGCAAGGTAACAACCAGCGAGGCACGGACGCAGCCACCACCACTACAACAACTCAATCACAGTGACTTGACAGTGGCACCGCCTACCAGGGAACAACTAGAAGCACCCTTAGGCGGAAAGCTAACCTTATTTTCAAAAAACTGGCATTGCATCACAAGGGAAAAATGGATTTTGCAAACTATAGACCAAGGTTACAGGTTCCATTTCCATACTCTACCAGGGAAGAGAGGAATGCCAAACCTACCACCTACTCAAAGGACAGAAGCTCTAAAGCAAATATCTCAGCTATTAAGAATGAGAGCTGTGGAAAAGGTACCATCTATGGAGCAAGGAAAGGGATTTTACTCCAGACTCTTCCTGGTACCAAGAAAAGAAAACAAATGGAGACCCATTCTAGACCTGTCAGCTTTAAACACATTCCTTATTGTTCCAAAATTCAAAATGTTGACCCTACAGCAGCTTCTTCCCATGCTGGGCAAGGAGTCTTGGCTGGTAACTCTAGATCTCAAGGAGGCATACCTGCACGTCCCCATACGACCAATTTGCAGAAGATACCTCAGATTTCTTGCAGGATCAGAGCATTATCAATTTTCAGCATTGCCCTTTGGCTTATCTACTGCGCCCAGAGTGTTCACGAAATGCCTGGCATCAGTAATTGCTCATTGCAGACTTCAGGGGATCCAAATTTATCCCTACCTGGACGACTGCCTGATACAAGCGGACAACAAAAGCAAGCTAACAGAAGACTTACAAAGAGTCATTTACCTGCTGCAAGCCTTGGGATATACAGTCAATATAAAAAAGTCAAGGCTGATTCCATCCCAAAGAATAACCTTTCTGGGTGCAGAGCTGGACACATCAAAACAAATGGCATTCCTAACTGCAGAAAAGAAAGAGCAACTACCTCTCTACTTCTTGGCATTAACAAAGCAGAACCATCTAACTGCAAGAAAAGTACTGCAAGCTCTAGGCTTCATGGCATCCTGCATAATTCTGGTCCCTCATGCCAGACTGCATATGAGAAAGCTACAGTGGTACCTAAAGAATTTGTGGTCCCAACACAAGCACAGCCTAGAAACCAAAATTCCAATAATCCCATGCCTGAAACAAGAGTTCCTATGGTGGGCTCAGGCCTGTCAATCAAACACAGGATTGCCCTTCTGCAACAGCCAACCAAGCCAAACCATCACGACAGATGCCTCAGACCTCGGTTGGGGGCACACATGCTGGGCAAGTGCATACAAGGCTTATGGACTCAAGACCAGCTGCGCCTACACATAAATCTAAAGGAAATGCTGGCAGTAAAATTGGCAATCCAGTCATTCAGACCACTTCTCCAAGAAGGTCAGTTGATGATAAGGACAGACAACACCACAGTTATGTGGTACATCAACAAACAGGGAGGCACCCATTCATATCCTCTATGCTGGCTGGCACTGGACCTATGGGATGTGGCCCTGAGCTACAACATTCAGTTACAAGCAATTTTTGTACCGAAAAGAGAACATTCTAGCAGACATATTAAGCAGAACTACCACAGATGCCCACGAATGGATGCTTCATCCGGACATCTTCAAAGCCATCACAAGAGAATGGGGATTACCACAAATAGACTTGTTTGCATCCCCACTCAATCACCAGCTAAAGAAATTCTGCACAAGGACGTACCACCCACTTGCTTGGAAGGTGGACTCACTATCTTTCAGTTGGAAAAACCTGACAGCATACGCATTCCCACCACTTCCTTTGATGCACAAGGTGCTTCTGAAGATCAAAGAGGACCGTCCAAGGATCATTCTGATAGCTCCAGACTGGCCAAGACAACATTGGTACCCATTGCTGAGGAGCATGTCTCGGGAACAAATATGGACACTACCCTGATCCCATTACTGTTAACACAGAACAACTACAACATCCTGCATCCAAACCTGAAAACTCTGCAGCTAACTGCCTGGAACATTACATAACAGCAATTAACCCAAATTTATCCCAAAGGGTTAAAGACATAATCCTGGAGGATCGTAGACCTTCAACAAGAAAGAATTATGCAGCAAAATGGAAAAGATATCTCATTTGGAGTACTGCAAAGGGAGAAGATGTGACACTGGTAAACATAGCCAACATCCTGGAGTACTTGGCAGAGCTCTTCCACACAGGCCTGTCCTATTCTTCCATCAAGATACATGCATCAGCTATTTCAGCAGAATACAGCTTGGATCCTCCTGTCTTCTCTCATCCCCTGCTCAGACAGTGTCTGAGAGGAATTAAAAATGTAAAACCTCCCAGGAAACCACCATTGCCAGCATGGGACTTGAACTTTATGCTAGAAAAATTGACACTTCCCCCTTTCGAGCCAGCAGCAACAGCAGAATTACAATACTTATCCTGGAAGACTGCTTTCCTGCTGGCAATAACTTCAGCAAGAAGGGTCTCTGAACTACAGGCATTAATGGCAGTGCAACCCTTCCTGATCTTCCATCAAGATAGAGTGTCCATGAGAACAAATCCTACAGTCATGCCTAAGGTGGTATCCAGAGTGTCATTAAATCAGGCTATCCACCTACCTACATTCTTCCCAAACCCACAGAACAGGGGAGAAAGACTCTTGCATACCTTGGATGTACATAGACAATTACGCTACTACCTGGACAGAACTAAGTCCAATAGAAAAACTGACCAGCTTCTGGTAGCATATGCCACAGGAAAGGAAGGAAAACCAATTTCAAAACAGACAATCTCCAAATGGATTGGAAATTGCATTAGATTTTGTTACTCCTACCATGGAAAGAAAACTCCAGAGAACATCAGGCCTCACTCCACAAGGGCTACAGCCACTACCACAGCTTTCTTACGAGGAGTGGCTACCAAGGACATTATAGAGGCTGCTACTTGGACCTCCGTGCATACATTTGCCAAGCATTACAATTTACCTTTATACTCTAGATCCCGAGCAGGTTTTGCCACTGCTTTTTTGCAAGGGATCCTAGCTACACCATAATCTCTACTCTTTTCCTCCTCCCTTGTTTAGCTATGGTATTCTACCCATTTGTAAGGACTGCAGATGCATCCTTGAAGGACATAGTACAGTTTTGTACCTACCATAAATGTAGATGTCCGATAGGAATGCATCTGCAGTCAGGATTACCCACCCACCTTCCCCTCTGAGGTACTCCTAGGGTATTTGCCATCCTTCAGCTAGCTTGGGGGGGATCTATTATGGTGTATTTGTTTGTATATATGTACATACATGCTTATTTTATGTGTTTGCTCTCTACTATTTGGAGACATTGGCATTTATCCAAATTTAGCCATCCAAGAGGGCACCTGGCATCTGGGGCAAGAAACACTGAGGAAAATGGCGTCGGCTGATGCCTTTATACCCGAAAAACTGCAGCGATGACGTCGGGTGAAGTGCGACACCAGCCGAAGCCGGACCCAGACTTTGGAATCCGGCCGACTGAAGGGCTGCCTGACGACAGGACAGCCCATTTGTAAGGACTGCAGATGCATTCCTATCGGACATCTACATTTATGGTAGGTACAAAACTGTACTTTTTAACGTTTGTGTTGTGTGTATTCATTAAAACGTTTTGGATATACCTCCACTGAGTTCCGCTCTGGTTTTAGCACTTCTGCTTGGATCAGTTGAAAAGAAAACATCTGTTAGGGCAAAAAAATATAAAAAAATAAAAAATGTACAATAAGCTGGTTACTTAAGTGTGTACACCCTTAAACTAATACTTTGTTGAAGCACCTTTTGATTTAATTACAACATTCAGTCTTTTTGGGTAGGAGTCTGTTAGCATGGCACATCTTGACTTGGAAATATTTGCCCACTCTTCCTTGCAAAAGCTCTCCAAATCTGTCAGATTGCAAGGGAATCTCTTGTGCACAGCCCTGTTCAGGTCACCCCACAGATTTTCTATTGGATTTAGGTCTGGGCTCTGGCTGGTCCATTACAAAACTTAAAATTTCTTCTGGTGAAGCCATTCTTTTATTGATTTGGATTTATGCCTGGGGTCATTGTGTTGAAAGGTGAAATTCCTCTTCATCTTCAGCTTTCTAGCATACGCCTGAAGGTTTTGGGCCAAAAGTGACTGGTATTTGGAACTGTTCATAATTCCCCCCACCACCTTGACTAAAGTCCCAGTTCCAGCTGAAGAAAAGCAACCCCAAAGCATGATTCTGCCACTGCCATGCTTCACCGTGGGGTTGGTGTTCTTTTGGTGATGCAAAGTGTTGTTTTTGCGCCACACGTACCTTTTGTAATTGTGGCCAGAAAGTTCAACCTTGGTCTCATCAGACCATAACACATTTTCCCAATGCTTTTGAGAGACTTGATGTATTGTTTTGCAAATTATAGCCAGGCCTGGATGTTTTCCTGTGTAAGAAAAGGCTTCCATCTTG
>NC_056746.1:1142479488-1142641988 GCF_019279795.1 Protopterus annectens
AAATTACTAAAAACTTCCTCAGGGAGTGGATGTGTGCACACAGGACATCATTTAAAATAATCACTTGACAGTTTGGATGATAGTTTTTTTTTTTTTTAATTTCCTATTTAGGCACTTTTTTTTCCTGAGGACATGCAGCAGGTATTAAAGGAGGTAAGAAACAAATACTGCTAAAAATGCTTATCCAAATGGAAAGTATTTTCTAGATTTTGCCATAAAAGAGAACAAGATTTGCTTCTACTTGATTGTCTGAGGGGAGTCATGCTTGCAGAAGGATACGATTATACTCTTCTTGGCATTTAGCTGTATTGCATGATTTTGACACCAGCCATTTGTTTGGGATATGCCTTGGAGTCCTATGGGTAGTTTATGATAGCACCAAGTTTGCAGTCATCTGCAGACTTGAAAGCCACAGACCTTTAACATGAATTTAGATCTTTGAGAAGTAAGTGCCGTGAAGGAGTAGCCCAAGGACTGAACCCTGGGGTACACCACAAGTGGTAGCCCTTTTGGAGGAGGTAGAGCTGCCCACCCTAACTTCTTGGGTTGTTTTTGTGAGCCAGTGTAACGCCAAGAGCATTATGTCTGTGGACCAGATAACATCCCAGGCTGTCTGCTGGTCAGTCTAAAAGTTGATTTGTCTGACTCCCTAAAGAAGCTATTTGGTATCAGCTTTAAAGCAGGCTTTATGCCAGACAAATGGAGTACAACTGTCGGTGTCCTTCCACATCCTTGTTGAAGTTTTCATCACCTTTGGGTTCTGCTGCCAAGGATAGCCATTATACCAAAGCCTTTACATCCTCCCATTGTTGTATGTCTGGTCTATATCATATGTTCGACGTTTGAAACCATTGAACGGTAATTTATCGAAATTAAATACAAATCAAACATCAAACATATGAAAAAAAAAAAAAAGGGGAACTTACCTGACTGGTGTAAGTGGGGGGCTGTGTGTGTCCCCCCCCCCCCGCTTTTTAAATATACCAGCTCCGAGACCGCACTATAATGCGGTAAAGGGAAGATTTCCATTTACTGCACTGTAGTGTGGTCTCAGAGTTGGTATATTTAAAGAGCGGGGGGGTGTGGATGGACCCCCCCCCCCACACCTACAACAGTTTTTTTTTTTTTTTTTTTTTTTTTTTTTAGTACATATGTTCAAAGTTATAAAACTTCGAACCTATAATAAAGACCCTTGTACGTCAGCCATATGCTTCCCGCCCAGGCATAGGGCATAAAGGTGACTTACATATGCTGAATACTCAGAATTTCTTTGATACCCTTTCGAATACTACAGTTGAGTGTTGGTTTGAATGCACTTCTCTGAGTTGGTTTCTACTGAGCCATTTACAAATAAATGCCTCATTGGGCTTCCTTTGTTTTCTTTCTTTACTTGTCTGATTGGGGTTCAGGTAACCTAGGAAGGGAAGATGCCATTGTGGAAGGCAGATTCCCCATAAAGACCGTCTTGAGGCGGGTTTATTCTGCCTAGGTATTTCACACGAATATACCTTGCATAACATTTGTCAGACCTTTGTGTCCAAAACATTTTGCACCCATCTGTCCTTTCTGTCTGTTTATCTTTACAACTAGTGTCTCAAACATTTGACCCGGGGTACCATGACAGAGTCCACCTGCCCTGAGGTACAGCCATCTCTCAAAAAATAACAAAGGAAGTTGGCATAATGGTCAAGTTGTTACCCTAATAAACACAAGGTACAGAGTTTGATTCTCACTTTTTCCCCCTGTCCCCTACAGTCATCCTTCAAAGTATACCTGCCACTATTCTTCAGCCTATTATCTTGAGAGCAGGTCATCTCGGACATCTCCAAGGCCAAAACCATGTCGTCATTGGGACCAGACAACATCCCAAGTTGCTTTTTACACAACTTAAAACATGACCTGGCAGATCCACTTGGATTCCTGTTTAACCACAGCCTGAGAACTTTCTGTGTTCCGGTAGGATGGAGGACAGCAATAGTTATCCTTCTGCACAAAGGGTACCATCAACCGACCCTGGGAATTAAAGGTCCATAAGCATGACTAGCCTCATCTGCAAGGCCATGGAAAGAATCAATCTGATGTTGTTAATCTTTATTCATTCCTTACTGATGGGTGTCTGTTCCGTCCTTGGAACCAAGTCAGCCTTATAACAAGCTTGCGCCAGTCAAAAGCCCTCGAGCTAAGCTTTACCCGTGGTGACCCTCTCCCTGTTACCTCAGATCTTGTTTGCCATGTAGATATCAAGATGTGTCAACCCAGCTGTCAGCTAAGTACTTTAAAACGTTATTATTCTAAAACCTTTTGCTGCAGATTTTCTCTTTTTTTACCTTGATAGTCCCCTTTTTCTATTAGTCACTAAACTTCTACCCCATATTAAGTGTTTTCTCCTGCTTTCCTTGCCAACTTGATAAACTGAAGTACCATCGTTAGTATAGGCCTTCTCTCTTTCTACCTTCTTTCTCCTTACCTCTTGAGGTAATCTTAATACCATTGTTGGTATCCCCTCCATTTTCTATTAAAAAAAACAAAAAACAAAAAAACATTCCTCTATCTTTTTCTTATATAGAGTTTGTAAGTTGTATTGTTTTTTTGTTTGTGACAAATATTCGCTGTTAGTTGTTCCCACCATGTCTTAAAAGAAAGGGACAACAGGTTTCAAGAAGTTCGACCTATGCGGTCGCAAAATGCCTAACTCTGCCACTCATTTATCTTGTGTCTACTGCCTGGGGGGTGCCGCACCTCTCTATTCAACCGCCTTGCGAAATTTGTAAAGGGTTCAGTTCTTGTACCCTAAACGAGAGAAAGAACAAACTAATTCTAAAAGGTCTTCTAAGAACTGCATTTTCAGAAGCTGTTTCTGGGTCAGAGGGCTCAATGTTCTACCTTTTATGTGGGGCAGACCTCTAGGCAATTAAGGTGTCATATTTCGGAGCACCTGAGTGACTTACCTCACAATAAAATGACTTCTTATTTTTCTTCTTCTTTTGGCTTTTCCCGGTTAGGGGTTGCCACAGCTGAACTCTGGTCCGCTAATGATTGGCAGTAGATTTTTTTTTTTTTAATGAGTGCCGAGGTGCCAGCTCGACGCCCAA
Source organism: Protopterus annectens (assembly GCF_019279795.1). Taxonomy (NCBI): domain Eukaryota; kingdom Metazoa; phylum Chordata; order Ceratodontiformes; family Protopteridae; genus Protopterus; species Protopterus annectens. The sequence continues at coordinate 1,142,482,581 of NC_056746.1, forward strand.
CCTTCAGCAAAGGCACGCCCATTTTACGCATGTCTTTCTAACTCCACTCGACCACGGGGAGGACATGCAGACTCCACACAGAAGGCGCTCCAGCCAAGAATCGAACGGGAGAACCTCTTGCTGTGAGGCAACAACGCTACCGCTGCACCACCGCGGCTTATGTCACAATAAAATGACTAATGCACTATATAGACACTGTCAGTCACACAAAACTGCCACTTTTGTATTTGTTATTTTAGATCAGGTTAAGGGAAATAGATCAACCAAACAGGGTTGGCATACTATATTGACTCAAAAAGAAAGAAAATGGATCATTAAGCTGGGCGCCCTACTTATTTCATCCAGGACTTAATGATAAATTATGAGTTTTTGTTAATTATGTGTATTCATTGTTGATTTTTTATGTATTAATAGTTTACTAATATATGGTTAGCTATATACATATTTCATCTGAGATTATGTGGATATTGTTCAGTTTGTTAAAATGCCTTGTATGTATTTGGGGGCTTAATTAGTTAAATGGGGGAAATTATGTCATAATTGAGGATATAAAATATGTATAAATACCATTCCTGAATTATGAATGTGAGATCACTGAAGAAGGTTTGATGCTGAAACCGGTCTGAAAGAAGAGAAGGAATAAAACATATTGGTTGCCTCTGAGTGCTGGCTCTTTATTTTGTTTTGTCAAGGTTGGTTATGCCGTGCACCAGTCGTACTTGCTAAGTTTTCTTGAGAGTCTGGGTCAGAGGGCTCACCCCCTCCTGAGAAACAGCATAAAAAAGAAGTCACTCATTTCCTTCTTCACCTCATTGTAGTGACAAAAAATCTACTGAACCAAAACCGAAAATAACTAAATTGGCACCAACGACTTCGGCTCCGGGGCCTCAACCGCCCTCTACTGTGCTGACCTCTGTTCCAAGACCACGATCATCTACTTTGGTGCTGTCTTCAGTGACACTGCCCCCAGCGCCAGCCACGCTACTAATAATGCCCACTGCATCGACCATGGCTTCAACTAGTGCTTCAGCCCCATCTTATTTGGCACCACCAATAGTACATCCAACACTGGTCCCCCCCCCCCCCATACATCTTACTGGTCCTGAGACCCTGGTGCCGATAGGAGAAACTTTTCCTCGGACCAGATACTCCCCTATGGCAGAGCCATCCTTTGGGCAGCAGTATAGCCCTTTTTTGGAACGGCCCAATTCTCAGTCGGGGATATCTACCCGATCCTTCAGGAGCCTCTTGGAATTGGACGTGGCGCGACTTGTAGATCAACTGCTGATGGCCAGAGGGATTTCATCACCTTCCAGGACTCCCTTGCCAATTGGAGTTGGGTGGTTTTCTCCACAGACTTCTGCTTATTCTCCTCTTTTGACCTTCTTGCAGTTATCGAAGCACCCAGTACCGATGCCTATTCCAATTCCCACTACGGTTCCACTAGTGGACCTCACCATGGTTCTGGAGCCGACCCTTTGGGTATCGGCTCACTTGGAGCTGAGCCATTCTTGGGATTGTGACTGGGCTGCCGGCACCATGACCCCTAATAAATCGCCGTCTACTAAGGTTCCGGGAGTCTTGGCAGTACCAAGTCCTCTTGGGGCTTTTTCCTTGGGAGTGGGCTTGTCGAAGCAAGATGTGATCCCTGGTTTCGAGGTTGTCCTTCTGTTCCGTGCCCCCACCTCTCTTCAGACGAGCCAGCTTTCCAAGCAATGGAGAGGGCCCTTGCCTCTGTAGACAAACCATCGGCATCAGAATACCAGTTATGTACTCTGACTCAGGCCACCACATCGGGACATTGAGCACAAGAGCCTCAAAATACCCTAATGCAGAGTGTCTTCTCTTCAGAGTCCTCGTCAGAAGTCCCGCTGAAGAGGTACCACGTAAGAGATTGTGCAAGAGGAAGCAAGTGGACTCCCCCGAAGAGTCCCTCACCAAAGATACAGATACAGACTACAATGAAGGGGAGGGGTCCTCACGGTCACCCCCTGAGGATGTCTCCTTTGGAGACATACTGGAAATTTTAAAGCAGCGGGGAGACTGGAAGCCCACCACCCCTTCCTCTGAGGAATCTGTATTCTTGCAGGGTTTTCTTGCTTGACCCTCTACTTCTTGGGTGACCCTGCCTGTAGATGGACTAGTCCAACTCATCGTGCAGTGTGCATGGAAGAATCCTGATACTGTTGAACTAATCCCCCGGAGACCATGCAAAATTTTGTTCCCGCCTGAAGAAAGTCCACACTGATCCAAAGGCCTACTGGTAGACGTTATGGTGCTGGCAGCAGCCACTAGGAAAGATCTTGCCAAGGAGAGCCAGACTGTCCACCCCCCAAACAGGGAGTCCCGGGTGGTGGACAGGTTAGGGAAGCGAGTGTTTGCCTCATCGACCTTTGCCATTTGGTCCTTGAATTACTTGGCACACTTTACTAGGCTTTAGAGAGAGAGACCTAATCTCAGAACTCTCCAGAACCTTAGCAGGGGCAGCTTCTGACGAGGTACATGTCAAAGTTGTCTCGCAGCTTGCGACCCTGGAATCTGTATCCAACTTCCATGTGGTTAATCTCTCACGCTATCGAAGGGGCAGCTAGAGCTGCGGGTTCAGGTGTTGTCATGAGACGTCACACCCGGATGCGCCTTTGTGACTTTGCGGACCCTTTTGTCTTCCTTTTTTAACACTGCAGTGGAAGCTTCCTCCCTTTTTGCCCAAAAGTGAAAGACACGTTAGCCAGGTGTGAAAAGGATGACAAGACCCTGTCTGCTGTGGGCGTACACCCCCCCCCCCCAACGATCCTACTCTAAGAATCAGTGGAGTGGAAAGATGTGGCACATGAAATTCCAGGATTTTTTCCTTGACACATGTGGCAAGTTTACTCCCCGGGGCAAAGGGGTAACTCATCAGGAAGACGCCCCTATAGAGGCAAGGGGGGGGTTCACGTAACCAGGGGTCCAGAGATTCTTTCTCTGGACAGCTCTGCCAGCGCTCCTGAAGAGCGGCCCAATTGCTTTCCTCTGGAAGCAGTTGGAGGAACGTTTCTTGCTGCACCACCCTGCCTGGCAAACAGTAACCACAGATTCTTGGGTGCATAATATCATAGCCAGAGGTTATGACATACCTTTCAGCACTTACCAAAGACATCAAGACAAATTCCGATGTTCCACCCAGTCAAAGGGAATTAGCAGCTCAAGAGATAAGAAAGCTGTCTCAAAAAAGAGTCATCCAAGCAGTCCCACCAGACCAAATAGGAACCGGATTTTACTCCAGGTTCATTTTAGTGCCAAAAAAGACAAGGAACTGGAGACCAATTTTGGATCTCAACATTCTGAAAAAATTTGTCAACCAAACAAAATTCCGGATGGTCACGCTTCAGTCTATCCTCTCCTTCCTGGAGAAAGACGATTGGATGTGTTCAGTAGATCTTCAGGATGCGTATTACCACATAAAAATGGACAAACGCTCCAGAAGATTTCTTCACTTCCGGCTGGGAGCCAGTCATTACCAATTCTGGGTGCTGCCCGTTGGACTGTCTACAGCCCCCAGAGTGTCCAAATGCATGGCAGTGGTAACAGCTCACTTGAGACTACAAGGATTCTGAGTGTTTCTGTACTTACTGCCACCACCAAGCATTTACTGGTTACAACCTTAAACTACACTCTAAAACTAGCAAAATACCTAGGAATCTCTATAAACAGGCAGAAATGCAAGTTGACTCCTTCTCAAACCTTAGAATTTATAGGAGCAACTTTCAATACCCACTCTTGACTAGTCTGCCTGCCAGATCACAAATTAGAAAGACTGAGGTCCCAACTCCGATTGATACTCTCTCAAGACAAGGTTCCAGCTTGGGCTGTCCTTCAACTTCTAGGATCAATGGCAGCATCAATTACAGTAGTTCCCCTAGTGAGGCTACACATAGGTTCATAGGTTGGTACTGGGCTATCTGCCCAAAGGCATATATTAGCCCAGCCAAGTTGTGCGGTATTCACCACCCCTTTAGTAGTTCCCTAGACCCTTGTACTAGCAGCTAGTACCCTTGGCCCCTATCTAGTAGAGCTGTTGGTGTGATCCCCGGTGTGAACTTTCTGTTACCCATCCACTCATCAAGGTTCCCCTTGAAGAGTGATAGTGAGGGGCTTTGTCTTATGTAGATCGGGACCCTGTTCCATAGTAAGGGAAGTCTCTGCGAAGGGAATCTATCCCTCCAGCATGTTCTATTCATTGTTGTGTTGAGGGTTATATCCCTAGAGCGTGTAGCTCAAGTAGATTTGAGACTTTTTCAGTGGCTGCTGTTAACACAGTGGTCCCCTTCGCACCATCCTATGTCCTTTCAGATCCGCATAACAAAGCAATGCTAACAAGGTTTAACTTGGTGGATGAAGCCAGAAAAAGACCTATGGAGTCGCCTTTCTCCCCATCTCAGCCCAAGGCCACAGTGACCACAGACGTTTCCCTGATAGGGTGGGAGTGGGGGCATTTTCAGGGAAAGACCGTCCATGGCACCTGGTCAACCATGGAGGCCAACCTGCATGTCAGTGTTTTAGAACTGAGGGCAGTGCTTCTAGCATTGCAAGCATTCCAATATGTCCTCCTGTCAGGGACAATTGCTATCCAGTCTGACAACATGTCAGTAGTATGGTGCATCAACAAACAAGGGTAACCAAGTCCTATCCATTGTGTTGAGAGGCCATGAGAATTTGGCAGTGGGCGATAGCTTCCAACACTTTCTGATAGCACCGCACATTCTCGGAAATTCCAGCGTGATTGCAGACAGACTGAGCAGATGTATCCTCTTGCCTCACGAGTGGTCCCTCAACTCAACCATAGCGGCGAAGATCTTAAGCCGCTGGAGCCAGCTTTGCTGCGACCTATTCGCCTCTCCAGCAAATCACAAATGCAGCAGCTACTTTGCCCTAATTCCCCCATAGGGGGAGTCCCGTAGGGACACTCTAATACACGATTGGCCCACTGGACTTTTGTATGCTTTCCCTCTCCTTCACCTGATCCCACAATTTCTAAAGAAGGCCCTTCAGCTGAGAAGCAGAGTAATCCTCATTGCACCCTACTGGCCCCGACAAATCTGGTTTCCCTTCCTTTGGCCTCACCTAGTATGCAAACCATGGACTCTGGATCCAGCTCCGGAATTAATCTCACACCTGCAAGGGTTGATTCACCCAAACATTTCCAGTCTCAAGCTGACAGTTTGGTTTCTCCACTTCCAGTAATCGCCTGGCAGAATAACATTACCTCCCTGGTATGTAACATTCTTCTGGCTTCACATAAACCATCCAGCAGGAAAATCTATCTTCGCAAGTAGAAGAGATTCCTTATTTGGTCCCGACGGAGAGAACTAGACTCTTGCTCACCTCCTGTTAGTGTGGTTTTGGATTATTTGTCAGGACTTCTTCATTCAGGAGCGGCAGCCACCACTATTCGAGTACATTTGGCTACTATCTCAAACTTCCATAATGGATTCCAAGGCTCATCCTTAATCTCCCATCATCTCTGCAAAACCTTCTTGAAAGGGGTCTCGCATATCAGACCACCCGTCAAAGACTCGATCAAGCCTTGGAGTTTAATACTAGTACTGTACTCCCTGACATGATCCCCTTTCGAACCTGCTGCCACTTGCGCTATAAAGTTCTTATTCTGGAAATCCCTATTTTAGTAGCCATCACCTCAGCCAGACACATATCCAAGCTTCAGGCCTTGTGAATAAAGCGCCTTTACATGGTCTTTCGTAAGGACAGAGTATCATTCCCGACTAACCCTTCCTTCCTGCCCAAAATTATTTCAGAATTGACAATTAACCAGACCAGCTGGCACCTCGGCGTTCGTCAAAATCTACTGCCAATCATTAGCGGACCGGAGTTCCGCTGTGGCGACCCCTAACTGGGAAAAGCCGAAAGACTACAACAACATTGACCTACCAGTCTTTTTTCCAAACTACTGATGTAAAGGAGATTAGTGCCTTCATTTGCTGAATGTACATAGACAGTTACAATTTAATCTGGACAGAACTAAATCTGTACGTAAATCAGACCAGTTGTTTGTTTACTATTCAGGTCCTAAATTGAGAAATTCTGTTTCTAAAGTGACTTTATTTAAGTGGTTGAGAAGTTTGTATATGCTTGTTCTATTGGCATCATAAAATTCCTGTAATGAGCAAGGTCAAGGCACACTCTACCAGATCGGTGGCGACTTCTGCAGCTTTTCACTCAAAGGCTTTAATGGATGATATCTATGCAGCTGTAACTTGGGTACCCCTCGTACCTTCATCACTCATTACAAATTGGATTTGGTCTCCAGGGGGAGAGGATCCTTTGGTTCAGTGGTATTCAGGAGCATCCTTCCATAAGGGCTTCCCAGGACATAAAGTACTTAGGGACTCCATCCCATCAGTAGGGAATGAATGAAGATGAGCAACATCAGCGTTCCATCTGTGTTCATCTTTATTCATTCATTATGACCCACTCTCCTTCCCCCTCTAAGGGGCTCCTGGTGGTTCGGATTTGGTCCATATCCTGCATTAGGGGACCTGGTCAAAAAAGCCTCTGCTTTCTTTTTCACGGACAAACTCAGTCTGAGGTAGCAGGGAGAGGGGCACTATGGGTAAGGCAAGAGTGTTTTGGCTGGCACGAGCTTGTTATAAGGCCGATTAGGTTCCGAGGACGGAGCAGACACCCATCAGTAATGAATGAATGAAGATGAACAACACAGATGGAAAGTTATGGTAAGAACAACTTCTTTTTATCGACATTATTAATAATTCAAACTCTGGACCCAGTCTAATTCGGATTTGTTAAAGGTAGATCATGCCTTTTAAACATGGGCGACATCTTTGAGAAAGTCACCAAGGCCCTGGACAAGGTAATGAGTGTGTAACGCCTATCTTGACCTAGCCAAGGCATTTGACACAATCCCTCACTCAGGTATTATAATGAAACTATCCCAATTGGGAATTAACCCCTACATTACCAGATGGTAGCCAGCTGGCTTACCAACAGGACACACAAACTGTTAAAGTGGGTGACTTTGTTTCTAGCAAAAGATCAGTCACCAGTGGCGTGCCACAAGGTTCTGTGCTGGGTCCCTTACTGTTCAGAATTTATTTTTCAGAAGTCCAGGCAAACGTGGACGGCCTGTGGCTGACCAGGTTTGCTGACTATTGCAAATTGGGAGCAACCGGTGACTCCCCTAACAATGTTAATGTACTGCAGACAGGGTTAATGCAGGCATGTGATTGGTGCCAAAGCCACGGATTAAAGCTAAATGCAAAAAAATGCATTATTGTTTCCTTTGGGAAAGCAGACATCCTTGCTAAATTACAGTATAGACAGCAACCCCCCCCCCCCCAAAGTGCAAGACCCAGTAGTACATGATCTTGGTACTCTGGTTGATAGCAGTCTCAACTTTTGACCATCACATATCCACAGTAGTAAGGAAATCCTTGTATGTGACATATCTTACAAGTAAAGGCATTGCATCTAGATCTAAGGATATTATAATTCTATTTTACTTGGCCATGATCAGACCAATAATTGAGTGCAGTGCTCCCTTTTGCATGTACCTCACCAGACACCTTCAACAATTGGAGAGACCTCAGAGGTTTCTCACCAAGAAATTACAGGGTACACAAAACAAATCTTACGGCAAAAGCCTTGTCACTGTTTTCCATATCCTACAGGTTGCCAAGGGGTGACCTGTGGCAGGTTTACAGGGTAGTCTCTGACCTGGCCCTGATGGAATTGTTGCACATTCGTAAATCATCTTGCAGGAGGGTTACTCGCTCCAGGGATCTTAACCTAGCCTCTCATGTGAACAGATCATGCTGGAGAGAGAGATAGATGTATGTCCTAAAGACTGCCACTACTTTGGAACAAGCTTCCAGTTCTTGTGAAACAAGAGTCCCTCCCTGACCCTTTTCAGACGCAACCTAGTTCAGTGGATGGGTGACTGCATATTCACTGGGGTGGTGCCCATGTCCCTCCTGGACAGCGGAAGTTGGCATTAACTACCATAGACCCTTACGTATGCGAACTTCACTCACTTAACCACTAGTAAATATGGCTAGGCTTGTAAGGGATTTAGGGATGTTAGTCTAGTAATCTGCTATGAATCTATAAGACCAAGGAGTCTCTGTCTGATTCTGCTGCTGTCCATCCTCTGTCCAGTGCAGACACTGCTTTCTTCTGTAGTGAACCTATTTGATGCCGTCGTGGAATGCAAACGTCTGCAACAGACATTGAGGGGGAACCACGGCTGATGATTTCCAAAGGGCCTAGGGGGATTCCCAAACTTATGGTGAGGGAAGAGGTCCCTGGTACCATTATTTAGTCTAGGCATGGCTCTGAACCTCCTAGGCTGGTCAGAGCAGGCATTCCACTGAAGTAGAAGCAGAAACTAAGCACATTCCACCCATTGTTAAGGATACGCAGAGGTAATGTCAGGATTTTACTTGGGGCTTTGTTCAGTGCCCTGATGGCCTTAAGACTTGCCTTGTGGGGTGTCTGTTTCTGCTTCTCCTTGGTTCTCTACTCCATCTAAAAGGACTAGGGAGTCTGATTCTTCAAATAAGGAGGTGGATTTAGGGAATGAGTTGTTGGCCTACTTCTCACAGATTATCTTCTCATTTCAGACCATGGGTCTGAGGAAGAGGATTCCTTGAGTCCCGACTCTCCCTTTGTACACCTCTGCCACCCTGGCCTTCAGGGCTATCAGTTGTCAAACCTAGGCTAGCAGTTGTCAAACCCATATGACCAGGAACGGCTTGGCTGTTTTATAATGGATTGTATGAGGGGAGGGTTGCCTGACTTTCTTGACTAAAGGAAATACTGCCGCCCTCTCTTTATTCAAAGTTCCACTTCTCAGGTTGCCTGTCACTCCCATCAAATGTAGTTATGATACAGCTGATGCATCCTCCAGAGTTGCTGCATTTGGTGCTGTTAATGGGGAGTTTGGGCTTTACCTGATGGTTAAGACCAAGCTCTTGGGTGCTCTTTGGACAAGCAGAATATCTTTGGTATTAAGGTAAAGTGATGCAGGGTCTCAACTAAATCTTTGTTTCTCCCACACCCAAATTTCAGAGAAACTATTCTTCTAAGTCTGTCTTGGTGCATTGGCAACCTGTTCAGCCTTCTAAGGGAAAGAGGATTCCTAAGTGTATTTTTACTGATAAATCTACACTGACTTTTTTAAATCCTAAAAACCCCCTTTTCAGGACAAATCTGACTCCATCTGACATGTTTTCTCCCCTTCTCCTTGGCCAGTTTCCCCTGTCCCTCAGGCTTTCCCTGTCCCTCCCTATCTGCCAACAGATAACTTAAAATTCTTGGGTCTTGTCCATTATCCATCTCAGTTATTTTACGGTATGGAACCCCCCCCCCCCCACACACACACACACACACACAAGTTCGTCCTCAGCCTCCTCCATAATAACTTTCTCATTTTTCTGGAGTTCTGTGGGATTTACTGGATCAAGGCATCATTCGGCCAGTTCTGCATCCCAAAGGGGATCAAGATTTTACTCCAGAATGTTTCTGTTTCGAAGAAAAGAAGGATCCTGGTGACAGATCCTAGATCATTCCTTTATAAATACCTTTCTGAAGATTCTGTCCAGAGTCTTACTTTCTCAGGCTTTTCTGGTATCCCTAGACTTAAAGGATGCCCATCATCTTATTCCCACTCACCCTCTATTCAGGAAGTTTTTTACATTTCTGTTTCTTCCTCTCAGTTTCAGGTCTGTGCTTTGTCTTTTGGTCTTTCTATCCCCAGCAGTGTTCACCAAACATCTGACCACTCTCATAGCTATTTGTAGGCTTCAAGTAATCCAGATTTTCCCATATCTGGATGACCTGCTTCTTTAGGCTCCCTCCCATTCCCACCACTTTGCCATGTTTCTTCTGTGCAGTCTGGGATTCACCATCAACCTCAAGAAGTCTAGTCTAACTCCTTCTCAAGACTGCATTTTTCTGGGATTCAGAATTGAGACATTCCAGTGTTGGCTTCTCTTCCTTCTTCCAAGGTTCTGTCTCTGACTTATTTCCCTTCTCTATTTAACCCTTTCTTTCATTTTTGCAGATGAATTTCTCAGAATCCTGGGGTTCATGGCACCTACCATTCCCATGTTTCCCTTTGCCAAGCTTCACATGAGGAAACTTCATTGGTACCTAAAGATGGTTTGGTTCGGGGATTGCCTTCCTGTGGTGTTTCCAGTTCGCCAATTTCCTTGTCTCAAACTGTAGTTCTGGTGGATTCAGCAAATTTCCTTCAATCCAGAACTTTCTTTTCAGATGCTTACCCGTACTTGAGCTGTTCATAGACACTTCTAATCTGGGGGTGGGGAACCTTTTCCAACAATCTGAGGGTTCCGGGTCTGTCAGAAGTCAGACACATCAACATAAAAGAGATGGGGGTGCTCATTCTTGCACGCCAGACCTTCCATTCTCTTTAGCCTCCAGGCCCTTTAAAAGTCTTTACAGACAACACCACCATCTTCTAGTACAACAGCAAACAGAGGGGCACAAGGTCTTATCTTCTTAGCGGACTAACCCTTGAGGCCTGGGACTTGGCTGTCTGCCATTAGGTAACTCTTCAGGTGGTTTACATTCCTTCAGAACACAACCTTGTGGCAGATTTCCTGAGCTGGTCCAGGACAAAGCCTCACAATCGGATGCTTAATGATAGATGTTTCTGGACATAGTAAGTCAGCGGGTTATTCCTCAAGGGGGTCTTTTTGGCTCTCTTCTCTCCAGGCACAGGCAACTTCCTCACTTCTGTTGGAGTCCCTATTCCTCTGACGTTAAAGGAGGATACCATGCCTTTTTCATGGAAGGGGTGTTTTATATGCTTACTCTCCTCTTTCTGCACTTCCCAGGGTGTTATGCAAGATCAGAAATGTCTTTCCTTGAATTTTGCCACTGATTCCCTGTTGGCCCAGACAGCACTGGTTCCTGTTCCCTTTCACCTGACAAGGGGAAGTCATCACAAGATAACTTACTGGATGGATCTTCTTACACAAGACAAGGGGTTTCTCATTCAGTCTCACTTGTCTACTCTTAGTTGACACTTTGGGTGATAGAATTTTGATCCCATTCAGACACTACTTTTCTGAGGACGTGCTTAGGGTGCTGCAGGAGGCCAGGAAATTCACTACCAGAAAATCCTATATGGCTAAATGGAAAAGATGTTCTGTTTAGTGCCTCAAGTATGGCCAGGATCCCTTCTCAGTGGGGTTCTCTTTGATCCTTTCTTACGTGTGTGAACTACTTCATGCTGGCTTGGCATATTCTCCCGTAAAAGTACAAGAGCAGCTACCCAGGAACAAGCACTCCCGTGATACAAATAATAAACAGTTAATGTGCAAACCAAGCACAGGAGCATGCCAAAGCTTAAGGAAATTCTCCACATAAACAGAATATCTTCAAGTAAATCCATAGAAATAGAGGCAGTTTAAACTCCAAATGTTTAATTAGTAAAAAATAAAAAAAAAAATAAATAAAAATAAAAAGCTGGCAAGCGCTTTCACCCTCATGGGCTTCTTCAGACCAATACAAATTAATTTTAAAAGTTCCACATATATATGCATACATAAATGACATCCCTTCCTGTGTAAGTAGTTAATTAACTAATTCATCCTAGTCATTGTAGTATATCTAAATAATATATAAAGCTACTAACAGAGTAATATAATCAGTGTAATATACAATAAAAAATATGTATATATTTAAGAAACTTATAAACATAATGAATGGTTAATATGCTATAGGAATGCACTGTTACATAGGAATAGTATGCATCCTAGTTTTGTGTTTAGAAATGTAGTTAAAGGACAGGCCATGCGAGCATCACGCCTTAACCCTAGTGATGAGGCATTTCAGGGTGAATTATTTATTTACAGGATAGATTACTGAATAGATCCTATAGTTTGAGAGAGGTCTTACAAGGTTTTGAGGGGGTAGATATACTAAGACAGGACAGAGCTTTGCCATATTTTAAGAATAGAGGCCATGTACAGAGTATTACAGGTGATAGCTCCACTGTTGTACCTTTACGTTCTATGGAAACAAAAGTAGTCCTTTATTATACACAGGATGTTAATAAAATTAAAGATATATTTTTTAAACATTGGGATATTCTTACTGTGGACCCACATATCAGAGATATAGTGGGTGTTAGACCACATTTCACATATAAGAATAGGATGAACCTGCACAGACCTTTATGTTATCCTGCAGACACTACTACCCCCATGATCCAATCCACACACTGTTGTACTGCACCATGTAATAATTGCAGTTTTTGCAACTGTATAGATACTAGTGATTGCATCACACATCCCCTTAGTTTACAGTGTTTTGATTTTAAAGCCAGAGCAACTTGTGACTCCAAACATGTTTTTTATTTAGCTAGGTGTGTATCATGTCCAGCATTTTATGTTGGCAAAACTGACAGGAGATTGAAAGAAAGATTAAGGGAACACTTTTATAATATTCGTGTTAGATCAAATAAAAATGCCCTGTCCAAACACGTTATTGAGACATCAGACCAACATACATTTAAGTTTCTGGTCATGCAGGTTAACACACCTAGTCAGAAGGGTGGCGATGTGAGAAATTATACGGAGCAGTGTGAAGTTAAATGGATTATAAGGTTAAGGGCTGATAGGAAACCGGGCCTTAATGATAAAGTTCCTATGAGACCTATGTTGATGGGGAAGAAATTAAAAGTTTAAGTAACTCCCAAGTACATTTTTATATATTTATTTATTGTTTTTAGATAAATTTCAAGAATGAAAAAATGAGTTTATTATTATATTATATATTCTTTATAGTAACCGTTAATTATGTTTATACGTTTCTTAAATATAAACTTTTTTTTTTGTATATTATATTGATTATATTAGTCTGTTAGAAGCTTTATATATTATTTAGATATACTACAATGACTAGGATGAATTAGTTAATTAACTACTTACACAGGAGATGATGTCATTTATGTATGCATATATATGTGGAACTTTTAAAATGAATTTGTATTGGTCTGAAGAAGCCCATGAGGGTGAAAGCGCTTGCCAGCTTTTTATTATTTTTTATTATATTTTATTATTTTTTACTCATTAAACGTTTGTTTAAACTGCATCTGTTTCTGTGTATTTACTTGGATATTCTGTTTATGTGGAGAATTTCCTTCAGCTTTGGCGTGCTACTGTGCTTTGTTTGCACATATTCTCACGTAAAGCTCACCTGTCAGCAGTCTTAGCATGTCTGCTTTTGAACCCACCTCTGGCCTCTTGTTTTGAGGTCAAGCAATTCCTTAAAAGGGTCCTTTATATCAGGTCCCAAAGAAAACGTATTCCTCCCACTTGGGACCTTAATTTTGTCCTTGAAATTTTGACTTGAGCTCCTTTTGACCTTAATTATTCTTCTTTGCAAAATTGTGTCTGGAAGACTTTTTTTTTTATTGGTTGCCCTTACTTCAGCCAGGAGAGTGTCTGAACTTCAGGCTTTAATGGCATTTCCCCTTAGTTTATTATTCTTAGGGACAGGGTGTTTGGTGTACTAATCCTTCTTTTATGCCCAAGGTGGTCTGTGAGTTCTCTCTTAATCAGTCTGTCCAGCTTCCATCCTTTTTTCCTTCTCCACAGTCTGCAAGAGAGAAGGTTCTTTACACCCTGAATCTATGTAGGCAGTTCAGATATTATTTTGATAAAACGAAAGATATATCTGCAACCTCATTAAAAAACGAATCATCAGAGACAGAAAGTTCTACTATATCAAACTCCAGTCTAACCAATCAAAAAACCCCAAACATTTCTGGAATTCCATTAATTCTCTTCTCAACCCAGGTACCACAAACAACCCCTGCCCTGACACCAGCAAATCTGATGATGAAATAGCCTCTCTATTCAACTCCTTTTTCACAACTCCATAGCAGAACTGTCCAAGACCTTCTCTAACATTAACCCTTCCCCTCAACCTATCCAGTCATCCTCATCCCCTACACCACCCTCTGCCCCCAATCCTCCTCCAATATTTGAACTTAAACCCATCTCAACCTCCCACATAAAAAAATTACTCTCTAAATTAAAACCATGCTCCATTGCCCCTGACAATATCCCATCTTCCTTCCTGAAAATAGCCACAGATGGTATCGCTCTATCCATTACCATCTTGATCAATAGATCCATTCAGGAATCTTATGTGCCCAAATTATGGCAGGCTGCCTTTATTCTACCTCTCCATAAAGGAGGCAAAAACAATAACATCTCTAACTACTGCTCCATAGCTATCCTCTCCACACTCTCAAAACTTCTGGAAAAATGCATCCACCTTCAGCTTATGCCATTCCTAGCCAATCACCAACTAATCACCTCAACCCAACATGGCTTCCGACCTGGCCATAGTACTATCACTGCCCTTCTCTCCTTCTTAGACACAAGAAATCTTGCCTGTGACTCTGGAAAAATAGTATCAACAGTTCTACTAGATCTGTCCAAGGCATTCTATACTATCTCCCACACCCATCTCTTGAACCATCTTTCTAACCTTAATCTCTCTGGTTCTCAGGCTACCTCTCTGACAGGTCTCAAGCTGTGAAATGGGGGAAAGGCATCTCAGCCTTCCTTCCTACCCCCACTGGGGTACCCCAGGGATCTATACTCGGTCCAATGCTATCCAACATCTTTATGAATAATTTCCACAAAGCTATACCCAACACCAAAATTGTACAATATGCAGACGATTCAACTTTAGTCTGCTGCGCCTCTAACCTGTCAGAGCTTCAAACAGTGACCCAAAGTGCTTTCTCCACCACTGAAAACTGTATGCTCCAAAACCACCACTCGCTAAATGCCAATAAATCCAAAATACTATTATTCTCTCCCTCAAAAGCTTCCCCTCTTGATAAAAACTTGTTCCAAATTATTAGCCAAAACAACTCTACTGTAGAGGTTGTTCCCTTTGCTAAACTACTTGGGGTTACTATTGATGAACACCTAAAATTCGACACTCGCATCCAGCAAAACATTAAGAAAACCCATATAAAACTTGGTATGCTATACAGAAACATCCACTTTCTCTCTCCTTCCACCAGACAAACTCTCGCCACTACCTATCTACTCCACTCACTATTGTATGGCGCTCCTCTACTAACAAACTTATCTGCCTCTCTCTCCTCCAAATTGGAAGTATGTTTTATAGTAAGATTTCTAAATTTGCAACCAAAGCCAAATTGTCCTCCCATCATTGTACTGCCCTTCATTTGTTAAAATGGCTTGAACTCTCCAACCATCTAGACTTATCTACAAATTACTACAGCCCACAGACTAATTTTACAACCTACTAAGTGCCCAGCACTAACCAACATCCTTCAGCCTTACACCCCTCAGAGAACTCTAAGATCTACTCACCAAAACCTAATCACTGTCCGCAAACCCAATCGTCCTGCTGCTCAGGTTCTAATATCCTTTTCCTTAGCTAAAAATGGAATTCTCTTCCTTCCTCTCTAAGGACTTGTGAAAACTTTAAAACTCAGCTACATTCCTACCTTTTCTGTAACAGGAAATGCAACTGCACTCTCCCCGCCTAGCCTAATAATCAATCCACCCCTTAAACTCCTGACTAACTCTGAGTACAAGCTAACCTAGCATAAATGTACATATTGTAAATAACATAATTGTACTTATTATAAATAACCCATCCCAACTTTTTTTCTATTTTTTTCTCTCTTTTCCTTCTAAGTCTTTATTCTCCCTCTCAATTAAGTTACCACTGCCATCCTAAATGTTTAGGTACTATGTAACCAAAGAATTTATTCCTGTTCTCTAGCATGGAATGAAATTGTAATTGTGTCTTCTTTACTATGATTGTATATGTATCTAAACTGTGTAATGCGGAGCTTTTCTCCCCGAGCCTCCCCTGAAAACAGGCTCCTTGAGCCCAGTGGACCTCCCTGGTCATCAAACTGTAAATAAATCTGAGCAGCTTTTTGTTTCTTTTTATTCCAGGACATTGGGTTTGATGGTTTCTAAGCAAACCGTCTCCTTTTGGATTTTTAAGGCCATTTTCTTTTGTTCTTTTCATTGTAAACAACTTCCTGTTTCAGTTTGAGCATCTTCTGTGAGGGCAGTAGCCTCTTCTGGGGGTTTCTTCTGGGATTTAGATATTAGATTAATCATTAAAGCTGTCACTTGGTCCTTTCTCCACACTTTTACTAAACATTACAAGTTGGATGTTATTTCCAGAGGCAGGACAGAATTTGCCAGGGCTATCCTTCTTGGGTTTATGGAGGGCTCCTCTGTGCCTTCCTGCTCCCATCCTATTCAGTAGCTTTGGTAGTGTCCCATAGGTGATGAATACTGCAGCAGTGATATAAAAGGACATAGTGTAGCTGTGTAAAATCTTACCATAACAGCAGATGTCCTTTTTAATGATGCAGTATTTGGACCCACCATCATGCCCTTTTATCTTTCTTCTGTTGGGAACACTTTACTGGCTGAGAGGTCTTTACCACTTTGCCCTGTTTTCTCTCCTGTTCCTCTTTTTCTGGATGTGCATGTTCTCCCTTTTCCTGGAGTTGCTCAAGTTCTCCTGAAGCACTTCAGTTCTGAGTATTCAGTGTACGTATGTCACCTTTATGTCTTATTCCTGGCCAGGGAGCATACGCCTGATGCACAACGCTGGACTTTGGAGTACTGGCCAGATGTTGGGCTATCCATGACAGGGAATTACTGCTGTAGTATTCCTCACCTATATAAAGTAAGATTTTACACAAATGTACTTTCCCTTGCACAAAGGTGGGACTTCAGAGGACCCAAGTAGTTATAGACCCGTAAGCCTGACCAGTTTCTTCTGTAAGGCTATGAAGTGGATTGTTACTGAGTTAATCAACAAGGATATACGTAACCTACAGATTTTCAACCCAGCCTAGTTTGGATTATTCAAGGGCAGGTCCTGCCAATGTAACTTGGTCAACTTCTTCGAAAATGTTGCTGCAACAATGAATGAGTGCAAAGCAGTGCACGTCAGTTATCTAGACCTTGCAAAGACATTCATCACCATCCCGCACTCCAGTGTCATAGATACTCTGCTAGGATAAATAATAATTCCTATCTAATCATTAGATATCCCACTGGCTCACACTGGTCCTTAATTTTGTATTGGAGTAGTTAACCTTGACTGTTATGAACCTGCAGCCAGTTTTTCTTTAAAATTTCTCACATAGAAGACTGCTCTACTTATTGTTCTGACTTCTAGTTGAGTATGTGAATTACAGGCCCTTATGTGTATGTATCCCTTTCTGATTTTCTGCAAAGATAGGGTGTGTCCTAGAACCATTCTTTTCTTTATGCTAAATGTTTTTGAGTTTAGTCTGAATCAGATCATTCATCTCCCTGTGTTCTATCCTGAACCCCAAAATAGAGGAGAAAGAATCTCGCATACCTTGGATGTACATAGACATTTGAGAATTTAACTGGACAGAACTAAATGTTTTGGGAAATCTAGCCAGCTTTTTGTTTCCTTTTTTGGAAAAAAAAAAAAGAAAAGATAGTCAGAATCCAAACAAACCCATCTTCAGATGACTGTTTAAAACAATCCATTGTTGCTTACACCTCGGTAAAAACTCCCTCAGAAAGTCAAAACTTATTCTACCAGACCTGTGGCTACATCTGTGACATTTTCGAAAGGGGATGACTCTAGATCTATCCTAGATGCAGCTCCTTGATCTTCTGTACATACCTGTACTAGGTATTACAATCTAGATTATTTCCAGAGCTAGAGCAGGATTTATAAAAAACATACTACAAGAACTTCTAGAATCTGGACCTTTACCATCTGCCCTTTCTTCCTATGCTGTGGCAATTGTCCCATATAGCTATACTGCAACAGTGATCTAATGAAGAATGTAGCGCAGTTATGTAAGTTACTGTAACAGTATATGCTCAAATGTATCACTGTTGCAGTGTTTGCACCCTCCCATCTTCCTACTTTTCTCAGCTTGGGGTGGATATTTTACCTTATCTTTGCCCTTCTAACATAACATGGCAATCTTTACTGATTTTGAATAAATTGTTGCAGAGCTTAAGGCTGTACTGTACACTTTAGGCAAGAAAGCTTTGATTTTTTTGGATGCCCATACGTCCTTCTATGCTTGCATATACTGTTGTGCTGATGGCTAGTGTACCATGCATGAGGAGGAGCCCAAAGCTTTGTAGACTGACTGGACATCAGATCCTTGGCGAGATACATCCCGTGGAGTTATGGCTGCTGCAGGAGTGATCTTTGTAAACATTTGCTGTTATCATAAGTTAACACAGCTGTAATATGTCTGTTTTTGTGGGTAAAAGAATGCACCCTTACCCCTTTGGTTAAGCAACCTCAAAGTCATTGCTCATGCACTGTTTAGTATTTATTGGGCTTTACTATTATGATATTCTGGCATGTAACTCAAATGCCATCAGATTGTTGGTTGCTTCCATTTGCCTTTATTTGGGCTAATCTGCATGCCTTAAGTGGCGAGGAAAAGTATGCACTGAAGCATTCATTTTAAAAGAGAGAGAGAAAGGAAAGAAAGACAGGTGACATGATGCAGAGGAATGAGGGAGAGATGACATGGTGCAGAGAGGAATGAGGGACAGATGACATGGTGCAGAGAGGAATGAGGGACAGATGACATGGTGCAGAGAGGAATGAGGGAGAGATGACATGGTGCAGAGAGGAATGGGGGCGAGGTGACATGGTGCAGAGGAATGAGGGAGAGATGACATGGTGCAGAGAGGAATGAGGGACAGATGACATGGTGCAGAGAGGAATAAGGGACAGATGATCTGGTGCAGAGAGGAATGAGGGAGAGATGACACGTTGCAGAGAGAAATGAGGGAGAGATGACATGGTGCAGAGAGGAATGAAGGAGAGGTGACGATGCAGAGAGGAATGAGGGACAGATGACATGATGCACAGAGGAATGAGGGAGAGATGACATGGTGCGGAGAAGAATGGAGAGATGGCATGGTGCAGAGAGGAATGAAGGAGAGGTGACATGGTGCAGAGAGGAATGAGGGACAGATGACGGTGCAGAGAGGAATGAGGGACAGATGACATGGTGCAGAGATGAATGAAGGAGAGGTGATGATGCAGAAATGAGGGACAGATGATATGATGCACAGAGGAATGAGGGAGAGATGACATGGTGCGGAGAAGAATGGAGAGATGGCATGGTGCACAGAGGAATGAAGGAGAGGTGACATGGTGCAGAGAGGAATGAGGGACAGATGACATGGTGCAGAGAGGAATCAGGGACAGATGACATGGTGCAGAGAGGAATGAGGGCGAGATGACATGATGCAGAGAGGAATGAGGGACAGATGACATGGTGCAGAGAGGAATGAGGGAGAGATGACATGATGCAGAGAGAAATGAGGGAGAGATGACATGGTGCAGAGAGGAATGAGGGACAGATGACATGGTGCAGAGAGGAATGAAGGAGAGGTGACGATGCAGAGAGGAATGGGGGCTTAGGTGACATGGTGCAGAGAGGAATGAGGGAGAGATGACATGGTGCAGAGAGGAATGAAGGAGAAATGACATGGTGCGGAGAAGAATGGAGAGATGGCATGGTGCAGAGAGGAATGAAGGAGAGATGACATGGTGCAGAGAGGAATGAAGGAGAGGTGACATTGTGCAGAGAGGAATGGAGGTGAGGTGACATGGTGCAGAGAGGAGTGAAGGAGAAATGACATGGTGCAGAGAGGAATGAAGGAGAAATGACGTGGTGCAGAGTGGAATGAAGGAAAGATGACATGGTGCGGAGAGGAATGAAGGAGAGGTGACCTGATGCAGAGAGGAATGGGGGTGAGGTGACATGGTGCAGAGAGGAATGGGGGTGAGGTGACATGGTGCAGAGAGAAATGGGGTGAGGTGACATGGTGCAGAGAGGAATGAAGGAGAGATGACATGGTGCAGAGAGGAATGAAGGAGAGATGACATGGTGCAGAGAGGAATGAAGGAGAGATGACATGGTGCAGAGAGGAATGAAGGAGAGGTGACATGGTGCAGAGAGGAATGAAGGAGAGGTGACATGGTGTAGAGAGGAATGGAGGGCAAGGTGACATGGTGCGGAGAGGAATGAAGGAGAGATGACATGGTGTAGATAGGAATGAAGGAGATGTGACATGATGCAGTTGTTGGAGGCACTTATTTAACAGTAGATAATGAGCTTCATTCTTGGTGTTTTGTTAGGAACCCCTTTCCTTAGTTTAGGTCAGATGTGCAAGTCAGACACCTTAACAGTGCATGATAATTTCACTCCTTTTTTCTTTTATTAACTCTGTCCCACTTTTCCTAATTTTATATTGGCTTTCTTAGTAGTTTCTTCCATGCTCTTTTGCCCTGATGTTTTGTTGTGGCTGAATGGCAGTATGTATAGGTGACTAAATGTTTTTGTGTGTTAGTAAGCCAGGTATGCAGCTCTAACACAAAAATTATGCGGTTTGATGTGAAGAAAGCAGGTTGCAATAGGTACAAGCTTGGATTATTTTGCTTATTTGCATGCTTTGTGTCTTTTTGAGTGTGGCATTTTCTATAAATGTCAGCAAAAACTGTGGTGTGCGGATGTTCTTCGTGTTTCACTGTTGCAGTCATTACATTTGGGTAATCTGCTGGCAGGTTGCCCTCTGTCGGCCTGATTAACAAAGTCTTGGGTCCTGTGTCGATTGCTGTCCCTTCTTCCATGACGTCAGGGGTATAAAACATGCAGCCGACGCCATTACATCAGTCTTTCTTGCCGCGTGGTGCCCGAAGCAGAAGCAGTTCGCAAGTGCCGGTTGGCCGACTCCTGAAATTTTCGTTTTTTGCATTTCAGAACCAAAGTCTTCAACTAAAAAGCTAAGTACCCTGTTGGGGAAACTTTTTCTTGCTCTTTACCGATGTCAGTAAAAGTTAATAATTGCATTACGTGTGGGAAGCAAATACCTCATAAGGATTTTCATTTGTACTGTATTCCTTGCCTAGGCCCTGACCACAACGTACCTTGCTGTCGGTTTTGTGCTAAATTTAATCAACGCACTATTAAATGTCGGTATATTTTTGCTTCTAAATATTTTGGCTCACGCTTTTAATTATCCAGAAATGTCGTCAGTTAGCAATCCGACTACCAAAAAACCTAAAAAACGCAAAGAAAAAGACAGAGACAGGCTGTCGAGGTCCAAAACTGACGACAACGCTTTTCCTAAGCCAGTCGCCAGTTCTCCTGTACTCAGTGAGGCGCATTCACAGCCCCTGATACCTGCTATTTCTGATTCGCAGTCCTCTACTGAGACCCATTCTGAGTCCGGTATGCCGCGAGATGCGTCAGTTATGGAACCCGCAGATGTCTCTACCGTAGAAGGGTCCGGAGCCGCTGTGCAGGCACCGGCTTCTGAGGGTGTTTTTAGGCCTACAGATTTGTATATTAGACCGACGCCATCTTCAAAATTAAGGCCAAAATCTAAACCTATGTCTAAAAAAACGATGCCTGGGCCACATGTGCAGGCCCCTATGCCTAAAAAACAAATGATCAAAATGGCTGAAGATTTAATTACTCTGATCAGGGGTAGTCAACCCCCCCCCCCCCTTCTAAGAGGCCTAGGCAAGACATTGATTATCAATCTTCTGAACAGGATTCTATTTCTTCTGACTCTTCTAATGAACAGGATTTGTCTATACCTACTTATGAGGACTCTGATGCAGAAGATTCCATTCCTTCTGCTTCTCCCCCTGAGGATTTTTCTTTTGGGGAAACTTTACATACCTTAAGGGAACATTTCCACTGGGAAAGTCAGGATTTCTCTGAATCGAAAAAGAGACTTGGGGATTTTCTTCTTCTTCCTCAGCATAGGCTTTTGGCTATACCTCCTGTTCTAGACATTGTTGATGATGTTTTTTCAGAGTCCAGTATGACTCCTGATTCTCTGCCTCCAGCTCCTTGTAAGCCAGACAGGTATTACAGGGTTCCTGACTTCCACAAATTCCTTTTCAAAAATCCTATTGCAGATCCTGAAAACATTTCTCAGGGTCCCAAGGGCATTAAGGCTTCTACTGCTAAAAATCCTACCCCTTCTGATAGAGATTCCATGGCGCTGGATAGATGGGGTAAGAAGGTTTACACTTCTGCAGGCTTGGCAAGCAGGGCTTTAAACTGTCAATTTCACATGCTTAAATATTAACAACATATATCATGGGACTGCTAAAACAGAAAATGATGTTAATTTCTGGCTGTGTGGAAAATAAAGATTTACAGGATCTATTGCATTCAGCTGAACAAGTTGGAAAACATACTTTGTAATGTGGTTTTGATTCTTTGGAGGCCTCTTGCAGTGCTGCTGTAACTGGGTCTGTGCTAAGAAGGCATGCATGGCTCAAAGAGCAAACTCTGCCTGATCATGTTAAAGCAAAATTGTTGGATGCTCCTTTACATCAGGACAGTCTCTTTGCTAATAAGGCTGAAGAAGTTTTAAAAAAGATGGAAGATAAAGCTAAATCTATGCAAACTGTGAAAGATTTCTTACAAGTGCAACCTCTAACATTTAGTAGGCACTGGCCTACTAAGAACTGGTCCTTTCCAGTTCCTTCGAGAGCCACTCAAGTCAAACCCAGACATTCCAAAGGCTCCAGGTTTCAGTCACAAGGGACTTTTAGAACAAAACAATGGGGTGCCTCCTCCTCCAAATCTGGAAACAACAACACACCTCCCTATGGTAAGCAGGCTCAATGACTTCACTCTACACTTACAAAGCACTTACCTTTTAGCCGCCCCTTTGGGTGGAAAGCACTTCATGCAAGAAACTGGCAACCTATAACCCAGGACAAATGGGTCTTAAATATAGTATCCCAGGGATATAGATTTCATTTCCACACGTTGCCAATCCCAAACGGATGGCCAAACCTGCCCCCAAATCAGTGGGCAGAGGCCCAGAAACAAGTTCTGTCCCTCATTAACATTGGGGGGCTATTCAACCAGTGCCAGAAGAGAAAAAGGGACAAGGTTTTTGTTCAAGACTTTTCCTGGTACCCAGAAAAGACAAATCATGGCGTCCAATTCTGGACTTATCTACTCTAAACACATTTCTGGACATTCCAAAATTCAAGATGCTGACTCTTCAACAGTGTCTTCCTATGCTAGGCAAAGATGCCTGGTTGGTAACTCTGGAGGCTTACCTGCATATCCCAATCGGAGAATCTTGCAGAATATGCCTCCCCTTCAAAGCAGGCTACTTGCATTACCAGTTCTCTGCACAGCCCCTTGGCTTATCTACTTCACCCAGAGTCTTCACAAAGTGCCTGGCTCCAGTAATTGCATTTTGCAGGCAAAGAAATATTCATATGTATCCATACCTGAACGATTGTCTAATTCAGGCAGAAAACAAGGACATTCTTCTACAACATCTGGCGTTTGTAAAAAAGGGTTCTAACTTGTCTAGGGTACACTATAAACAAAATGAAATCACAACTGGTACCCTCTCAAAAAATTACATTTCTGGGTGCAAGCTTGACTACAACTGCCCAGATGGCTTACCTTACGCCAGAAAAGCAAATTCATTTGGTAACTTACTTCAAACAGGTGGCCACAAAAACCCTGCTATCTGCAAGACAAATTCTGCAAGCCTTGGGTTTCATGAACTCCTGCATTCTTCTAATTCCATATGCAAGACTGCATATGAGGAAACTTCAGTGGTACTTAAAATGTTTATGGAGTCAACATTGTCACAGCCTGGAAACAATGATTCCTATTATACCTTGCCTGCAACTAGAGTTCCTATGGTGGGTAGTGGCCTTCCACCAAAACAAGGGACTGCCATTCACTCCACCCCCTGCTGCCCAAACCCTAACTACAGATGCATCAGACTATGCTTGGGGGGCTCATCTAGCAGGGAAGTGCATTCAGGGCAAATGGAGCCCAAATCAAATGCACATTCATATCAATCAAAAAGAAATGCTAGCTGTACAGAATGCTCTAACAGCCTTCAAGGACTACCTTTATCCAGGACAATTAATGATAAAGACAAACAACACCACAGTTATGTGGTACATAAGCAAGCAGGGGGGTACACATTCCTACCCCCTTTGCAGACTAGCCATGGCATTGAGGATCATGGCCTTGACCTGTCAAATACAACTACAAGCTCAATTCCTGCCAGGAAAGCTGAATACTCTGGCAGACAAACTAAGCAGACATCTCATGGACCCACACGAATGGAAACTGGAACCACAGATTTTCAACATGTTGGCACACAAATGGGGAAGTCCAGACATAGATCTTTTTGCCTCACCCCAGAAATATCAGTTGGACAAATTCTGCAAAAGTACTCCTCACAAAAAAGCCTAGAAAGTGGATGCTCTATCCTTCAGCTGGAAAAACCTATCAGTCTATGCCTTTCCCCCACTGCCTCTGCTCTCCAAAGTTCTACTAAAAGTCAAACAGGACAAACCAAAAATGATTTTGATTGCTCCAGACTGGCCTCGCCAACACTGGTACCCACTCCTGCGCAATGTGTCACACCTTCCATTGTGGCACCTGCCTCAGACACTTTACTTGCTGTCTCAGCAGAACAACCAAATTCTGCACACTCAGCTTCAAACTTTGAATGTGGCAGTGTGGCTAATCACCTAAGTTCACCCTTAGCATCCCTCAGCAAACCTGTACTGGATGTCATTTTGGAGGCAAGAAGGCTTAGTACTAGAAAATCTTATGCTGACAAATGGAAAAGATTCTGTGCCTGGAATCAATCACAAGGAATAAGCACAGCAGTGCCCAATATTCCTCAGATTTTAAAAATACTTAACTGAGATGCTTCACAAGGGCTTGTCCTTTTCTTCCATAAAAATCCATGCGTCAGCTATTTCAGCTCATTACAGCACAGACCCTCCCCTCTTTTCTCATCCTCTGCTAAAGCAGTATCTCAGAGGGGCCAAAAACTTAAGACCACCTAAGAGAGCTCCAACCCCTGCCTGGGACCTCAATTTTGTACTGGAAATACTCACTCTCCCTCCTTTCGAGTCAGCTGCTACTGCAGACTTAAAATTTCTATCCTGGAAAACAGCTTTCCTTTTAGCAGTCATTTCAGCTAGAAGGATTTCCGAATTACAGGCTCTTATGGCAGTGAAGCCTTTCATCATTTTTCATGCGGACAGGGTGTCTCTCAGGACCAATTCATCCTTCATGCCTAAGGTGGTATCCAGTGTGGCTCTTAATCGGACCATTCATTTGCCAACTTTCTTTCCCAATCCACAGAACAAGGGGGAACGGATTCTGCATTCATTGGATGTACACAGACAACTTAGATTTTACTTAAACAGGACAAAATCTCAAAGAAAATCTGAACAACTACTGGTGGCATTTGCTGCAGGGGCAGAGGGAAAGGCTATTTCAAAGCGGACCATTTCCAAATGGATAAGCCATTGTATTCGTTACTGCTATATGCACCATGGCAAAACTATCCCCCTGGGGATCAGATCTCATTCCACCAGGGGTGCATCTACTTCTACACCCTTTTTCAAAGGTGTTCCTACCAGAGGCATTCTCGAAGCTGCTACCTGGAGCTCAGTTCATACGTTCACCAAACATTACCATCTACCATCTTCTCTATATCCAGAGCTGGCTTTGCCACTGCTGTCCTGCAGGACCTTATATCTGGTCCTAATGCTGTATAATTTCCTCCACCCTGCCATAGCTTTGGGAATCTACCCAAATGTAATGACTGCAACAGTGAAACACGAAGAACATAGCACAATTGTGTACACTTACCATAAATGTAGATGTTCGAGTGTATTCAGTGTTGCAGTCCTGATTACCCTCCCCCCAGCCCCCTATTTATTTCTGACTATACCTATACTTTCCTTCACCATGCTTATAAGCTTTTTTAGTGTATTTGCTTTTGGGATTGGATGTATATTTTTTGTGTTTTTAATTTTATTTGCTCCCCATTTGGAGGGCACCTAACATCTGAGGCAAGAAAAACTGATGTAATGGCGTCGGCTGCATGTTTTATACTCCTGACAACCTGACGTCATGGAAGAAGGGACAGCAACCGACGCTGGTCCCAAGACTTTGTTAATCAGGCCGACTGAGGGCAACCTGCCAGCAGATTACCCAAATGTAATGATTGAAAAAGTGAATACACTCGAACATCTACATTTATGTTAAGTGTACACAACTGTACTTTAGTCGGATAGACTACTTAATGTACATATTCTAATTTTTTGCAAGGGGTGGGAGGCTCAGTGTGCTGTGCATTAGGCATAGAAAAAGTTACTGTTTCTTACTAGGATGTGATCTGTCTCTGAAATGCCAAGTCCCTCCCTGCATTGTTTGCATAGATGCATGGACAGCCAGTGGGGAGCATCAAAGGGAGTCGTTATATAAGTTTGGAGAAATCTGTGCCAATGGCTAGACCCTTTGCAAGTGCTTATACCCATGTGTTTTGAGGGACTGGAGACATGAATGACTGCAGTCATATATTGTTATGAAGCCTTATACAGACCTACTTTATGAAATTTTAGTGGTATTTTTTTAATAACTACTTGGCCTGTCTTCCTCCATATGATTATCATGTCATCATTCCCTTTTGTTCCATTTAGCTCTTGGGATATAAGATTTAGGTGGGTGGTATTGAGAGCCAGAAATCATAGCTGTCACGTGATAGGAGGAGGAGAAGAACATTTTTAGATGCTTCCTCCAACTCTGTGTTGACCAGATAGTATGATGCAATACATTCTGTGCTGTTAGTCTGAGTGCATACTTTTACATGCCAAGGATGCTCAGTTGCAGAGAGGCTGTGCACTGTTTGGCTAACTTTTGCCTGTAGGACATCGCTGATACAAGAGCTACACTTGTGGGTCTTTCCTTAGTTGGACTTCATGAGACTTAAATTCACTAGCTCTCTTTCCTTTGGTTGATAAGTCAGTGTTATGTGCTTATTCCGATTTCTCCCTAGCAAATTCCTCCCAAGCCTAGATTGCTAGTCAAACCCAGGTCATCTGGGGTGCATTCTGGATAAGAACCTCTTCACCATACAGCTGGTAGTTTAGTAATATTTTCCTTTGTACCATACTTTTAAAAGTGGTATCAGCTGCATTTCACTTCTTTAAGATTGGTCACCTGTCTGTACTTGTCAAGTTTATGTATATTTTTATAGGCATATTTTTATTTTTTTCTTTGAAAAGCAAATATGTAATTAGAAGGTTTTCTTTTATAGGTCTTATACACTGATCCAAGGAGAAAGTTGATTGTGTACTTAAGCCTCATTCAGGAGCTCAGAAACATTAATGTCTGGTAGTTGGCCTAATGCTTTTTGTTTAGTTGTGTCCCAAAATCATTTATTATTTTGTTTATTTAAATTTTGAACTTGCATTCATACACACAGGTGTGTGTGTGTGTGTGTGTGTGTGTGTGTGTGTGTGTGTGTGTGTGTGTGTGTGTGTGTGTAGCATGTCTGTCATTCTTCTCCTTTGTTGTGTGTACATACAGATACCTTTAATGTCCTTCAAGGATGCATCTGCAGTCATCACATATGGGTTGTCCTGCCTCAGGCAGCCCTTCGGTCGGCCGGATTCCAAAGTCTGGGTCCGGCTTCGGCTGATGTCGCCCTTTCCCCGACGTCAGAGCGCCTGGGGTATAAAAGCGTCAGCCGACGCCATCTTCCTCAGTCTTTCTTGCCACGTGGTGCCCGAAGCAGAAGCAGTTCGCAAGTGCCGGTCGGCCAGCTCCTGTAATTCAGCTACCGAAGACTTCAAAAGCTAAGTACCCCGTTGGGGACTCTTTCTTGCCTCAGCCGATGTCAGATAAAGTTAATAATTGCTTAACTTGTGGGAAACAAATACCTCATAAGGATTTCCACTCTTACTGCCTCCCCTGCCTAGGCCCAGACCACGACGTCTCGGCCTGTTCAGCCTGTGCTTCCTTCAACCGACGCACTCTTAGACGTCGGGCGGAGTTTGCAGAGGAATTTTTTGGGGCTAGTTTTTCGAACAATATGCCGTCGGAGACTCCGACTTCACATTTAACAATGAAACGGAAGGACAAGGACCGACACACGCGGGCCGCGGTTTCGGCTGAAACCACGGCCAGGCCTACCGCGAGTGTCTCTGTCTCGGCTGAAACCGAGTCCTTGGTACTTCCGACCCCCGAAACCGCTCAACCGACAACCTCGGCCCCGGAGGCCCCTGCTGAGTCGGTTATTGAATTTCCTTCAGAAACTGGTGTCTTGGAAACTTCCGACACCATTCCTCTAGACAAAACTACACCAGCACATGGTGCAGCCAGGCCTCCTGCATCCATGTCCATAAAGGCATTCACCAGGGCTAAAGCTGCTAAACACACAAAAGCTATGCCTCCCAGGGTTGTTCCTCAGGGACCCTCTACAAGTTCACAGATTCTAACTTTGGCAGAGGACCTTATTTCCTTAATTAGGGGCTCTCAACCCCATCCGGACAGGGGCTCTCAGCCTCCTCTAGACAAAAGGCCCAGGGTTGAGCTCTCTGATCCCCACTCCTCAGAGGAGGCCTCTGATGGCTCTGCTCTCTCGGACTACCAGGAGGAGGTTTTTTCGGCCTACGAGGATTCTGATGCAGAGGAATCCATCCCCTCGGCCTCCCCTCCTGAAGAACTATCCTTCGGGGAGACCCTTCACACTATGAGAGAGCATTTCAAATGGCAGGGCCAGGAATTCTCTGATTCCAGGAAAAGATTAAGAACTTTTCTGCATTTACCTCAGCATAGACCTTTGGCTATTCCTCCTGTTTTGAATGTCATTGATGATGTGTACTCTGAGTCTAGCATAACCCCTGACACTCTTTCTCCGGCCCCTGTCAAACCCGATAGGTACTACAGGGTCCCGGACTCACATCATTTTCTTTACAAGGCCCACTCTGCTGATCCAGAAACTATTTCCCAGGGCCCTAAAGGGGTTGCAGCTGCCACTACTAAAAATCCACTCCCCTCTGAAAGGGAGTCCAGGGCTTTAGAGAGATGGGATAAAAAAGTGTATACTTCTGCTACTCTTTCTATGAGGGCATTAAATTGTCAATTTCATATGATACAGTACCAAGAGTATTTGTTAGATGAATTGCATAAGAAGCTGTCTTCACCTGAACCCCTAGATCGCAAATCACTTCAGGATCTGGTACATAACTCCCAGCAGGTTAGCAACCATTTCTTGCAGTGTGGTTATGATGCATTGGAAGCTTCATGTAGGTCAGCTATGACAGGTGCAGTCATACGTAGGCATGCTTGGCTGAAGGAACAATCTTTGTCAGACCATGTTAAAGCTAAGCTTCTGGATGCTCCACTGGAGAAGCAAAAGTTATTTGGCTCCACTGCTCAGGAGGTCTTAAAGAAATTTGAGGAAAAGGCAAAATCTGTACAAACAGTCAAAGATTTTCTACAAGTCCAACCACCAAGATTCAGCAGAAATTAGCCTACCAAGAATTGGTCCTTTCCGGACACAGAAAGATTTCAGAGAGGCAAGAACAGGCGTGCCAGAGGTAGAGGCCAAGCTAGAGGCTCCTACAGAGGACGTCAATGGCAGCCTCCCAACCAGAGAGGTAGTGCAGGACCTACAACTGCTACACAAGGTCAGACTCAATGACTTTGCTTTGACTCCGCCAACCAGGGCTCAATTAGAAGCACCTTTGGGCGGAAAGCTTTCTTTATTCTCAGAAAATTGGCACAGTATTACAGGAGACAAATGGACACTGCAAATAATAGACAAAGGATACAGGTTCCATTTCCACACATTGCCAAAAAGAAAAGGCATGCCAGAACTGCCACCAAATCAAAGGGCAGAGGCTTTGAAACAAATCTCCAACTTAATGCAAATGAAAGCTATAGAAAAGGTTCCTCTTTCAGAACAAGGCCAATGATTTTATTCCAGACTATTCCTTGTTCCAAGAAAAGAAAATCAATGGAGGCCTATTCTCGACTTGTCCGCACTGAATACTTATCTCATTGTGCCAAAATTCAAAATGCTGACTCTACAGCAACTCCTTCCCATGCTGGGCAAGGGGTCTTGGCTGGTGACTCTAGACCTCAAGGAGGCATACCTGCATGTCCCTATCAGACAAAGTTGCAGAAGACACCTCAGATTTCTTGCAGGTTCAGAGCATTATCAATTCTCAGCATTGCCCTTTGGCTTATCTACTGCCCAGAGTATTCACGAAATGCCTGGCATCAGTAATTGCACACTGCAGACTTCAGGGGATTCAAATATACCCATATCTGGACGACTGCCTTATACAAGCGGACAGCCAACAAACTTTGGTAAAGGACTTGAGTTATGCCATCCACCTACTGCAGGCCTTGGGATATACAGTCAACATTCACAAATCAAGACTTGTTCCATCCCAAAGAATAACTTTTCTGGGTGCGGATCTAGACACAACCACCCAAATGGCTTTTCTCACAGAAGAAAAACAAAGACAACTACCGGATTACTTCAAGAATCTGACAAGACAAACTCAGCTGACTGCAAGGAAAATTCTGCAGGCCCTGTGTTACATGGCATCTTGCATTCTTCTGATTCCACAGGCAAGGCTGCATATGAGGAAACTACAATGGTACCTAAGGAGTTTATGGACTCAGCACAGTCACAGCTTAGAAACTTTGATCCCACTCATTCCATGCCTCCAAAAGGAATTTCTGTGGTGGGCTCAAGCAAGCCAGTCAAACAGGGGTCTGCCCTTCAGCAAACCAATAGCCAGCCAAACCATTACAATGGACGCTTCAGACCACGGTTGGGGAGCACATATGGAGGGCAGATGTATTCAAGGACTATGGTCACAAAGGGAGCTATGCATGCACATAAACCAAAAGGAAATGCTGGCAGTGATGCATGCAGTCGAGGCCTTCAAACTCTTTCTGCATCAAGGCCACCTGCTAATAAGGACAGAGAACACCACAGTTATGTGGTACATAAACAAGCAAGGAGGCACCCATTCCTACCCTCTTTGCAGACTGGCAATGAATCTATGGGAACTTTCCTTGAAACTCAGTATAGAGCTGCAATCCCAGTTTGTGCCAGGAAAAGACAATATACTGGCGGACGGCTTAAGCAGAAATATCATGGATGCGCACGAATGGATACTGCACCCAGACATCTTCCTACAGATAACACTATCATGGGGAAGGCCGGACATAGATCTTTTTGCCTCCCCCCACAATCATCAGCTGAAGAAATTCTGCTCAAGGACATACCACCCACAAGCATGGAAAGTGGACGCCCTCTCTTTCAGCTGGAGAACTCTAACAGTGTATGCATTTCCACCTCTTCCATTAATGACCAAGGTCTTACTGAAGATCAGGACAGAGCAGCCAAAAGTGATTCTGATAGCTCCGGACTGGCCAAGACAGCACTGGTACCCACTGTTAAAGAGCATGTCACGCACGAAACCATGGCCTCTTCCTCAATGCCCACTTCTCCTGACACAGCACAATTACAAAACTCTGCATTTCAACCTGAAAACCTTGCAACTAACAGCCTGGAAAATACCTTGACTCCTCCTCAGGATAACCTATCCAAGAGAGTGAAGGATATCATCATGGAAGCTCGCCGGCCTTCCACAAGAAAGGCATATTCAGCAAAATGGAAAAGATTTCACACTTGGAGCACCACAAAGGGCCTAGATGCAACAGTGATGAACATGGCGCATATCCTGGAATACTTGGCAGAAATGCTCCACAATGGCCTGTCTTACTCTTCCATTAAAATTCATGCTTCAGCAATTTCAGCAGAGTACAATACTGATCCACCTGTCTTTTCTCATCCTCTCCTAAGACCGTTTCTAAGAGGAATTAAAAACATCAATCCTCCAAGGAAACCCCCAGTGCCTACTTGGGACCTTAACTTCGTGTTGGAAAAACTAACTCTGCCTCCCTTTGAACCAGCAGCATCTGCGGAACTACAGTTCCTGTCTTGGAAGACTGCCTTCCTTCTGGCCATAACCTCAGCAAGAAGAGTATCCGAGTTACAGGCCCTCATGGCAGTACAGCCATTTCTTATTTTTCATCAGGACAGAGTCTCATTGCGAACCAATCCTTCATTTATGCCAAAGGTGGTATCCAGGATCTCATTAAACCAAGCTATTCACCTGCCTACCTTCTTTCCAAATCCACAAAACAAAGGGGAGAAACTTCTGCACACCCTGGACATACACAGACAGTTGCGCTACTACTTGGACAGAACTAAAAGCTACAGAAAAACTGACCAGCTGTTGGTAGCATATGCTGCTGGTGCACAAGGAAAAGCAATTTCCAAACAGACAATTTCAAAATGGATAGGGAATTGCATTTGTTTTTGTTATTCCTTTCATGGAATAACTTGCCAGCTAACATTAGACCTCATTCCACCAGAACCACTGCCACCTCCACAGCCTTCTTAAGAGGGGTGGCTACCAAGGACATTCTAGAAGCTGCTACATGGAGCTCCGTGCATACATTTTCCAAGCATTACAATTTACCTTTATATTCCAGATCCAGAGCAGGCTTTGCTACGGCAGTCCTGCAGGGCATTTTAGCTACACCATCCTTTACATAGATCCTCCACCCCCAGATTGGCTATGGTATTCTACCGATATGTGATGACTGCAGATGCATCCTTGAAGGACATATTCCCTCTCTTAGCTAGCTGGGGTTATCAATTATGGTGTATTTGTTTTATATATATATATATATATATATATATATATATATATATATACACACACATATATATATTTCTGTGCATGTTTGGAATTTATTGCATTTCTCCAAATTTAGCCTTCCTTTGAGGGCACCTGGCATCTGGGGCAAGAAACACTGAGGAAGATGGCGTCGGCTGACACTTTTATACCCCAGGCGCTCTGACGTCGGGGAAAGGGCGACATCAGTCAACGCCGGACCCAGACTTTGGAATCCGGCCGACCGAAGGGCTGCCTGAGGCAGGACAACCCATATGTGATGACTGCAGATGCATACCTATCGGACATCTACATTTATGGTAGGTACAAAACTGTACTTTTTTCTTCTTGGAAAAAACAACTTTATGCTCAGTGTGAACTGAAATGTTGATGTATATTTTGATTTTCGGTTTGTGTAGGTACGCTGGTACTATAGAAGATATTGATTATGAGGAAGGAAAGGTGCTTGTCCATTTCAAACGTTGGAATCATCGCTATGATGAATGGTTTTGTTGGGATAGCCCTTACATACGGCCGCTGGAAAGGATACAGTTAAGAAAGGAAGGATTGCAGGATGAGGAAGCACCAGTGGTAAGTGTGGTCTTGTTAGTAAGATAGCATTTTTTTGGAGTTAATGTGGAGCTAGAACTAATGTAGTATCATGAAAAGCTTTAAAAAAATTTTCAGGTGTAGGAGTAGTAGCTTATAATACATACTTTGTATTCCTGTAGAACATCTTAATGTATAACTTATAAAGTCATTTTACCTTCTTTAAAAAATGCACTTCAGTGCCTGACTAGTGGTTGTGAAGAATGAAACACTGTTGCACCTCCTGCCAGAGGTGAAGCTTGGTATTCTGGTGCCTAGTGCCATCCCCTGATGTGTTGTCTCCCTCAAGTTGTGTAGCCAAAAAAAAAAGGCTCTCAGCACTAGTAACTGCTTGCTACATTTATATCACATAGCTGCTACAGTCAACCACACAGTGCTAAATCTCTTCATTTCTGGTCTGGACTTTTTGGAAAAAAAACTCTTTTTTTATAGATGTGTGTCTGTGAGGTAAACATCTTAACCATTATACCTTTTAAACTGTGTCATCTTTTACACCTTATTAAACTGTAGCACACTGCCATAATGTACAGTTAATTAATTAGAATTTACAAATTTACAATGTAGCAAGCAGTGTGATACAGATGTTCTTCATCTCACATTGCTGCAGTCCTTACACTTGGGTAGTCCGCTGTCCTCGGTCGGCCCGAATATCAAAGTATAAGGCTGACGTCGGTCAAGGCGCATTTGACTGACATCAGGACGTCAGGGTACAAATGCGCATGACCGACGTCATATCCTCAGTCTTTTTTGCCGCATGGTCCGATGCAGAAGCAGCGTTGCAAGTGCCGTTCGGCGTTCTGAAATTTTTCAATGAGTTTCAGACCGAGTCAAAGTTGGCTAAGTACCCGTTGGGAATATTTTAGTTTTTCTTGCCTCAGTGGTTTACCGGATGTCAGAAAAAGTGAATAACTGTATTTCTTGTGGGAAACAGATACCGCATAGAGATTATCATACTTTGTGTATTCCTTGTTTAGGGCCTGAGCACGACGTTGTTGGGTGTCGCTCTTGTGCTAGATTCAATAAGCGCACTATAAAGAGAAGGTTAGATTGTGCCAGGTTAGTCTTCGGGAAGCGGTGCAATTATAAAATGCCGTCGGATGCTCCGACGCCCGCTTCTTCGAAGAAGCGCAAGGACAAAGCAGCTAAGCCTAGGCTAGAAGAGCCGTCCGTACCGGACGCCGGATCTTTACAGGTGTCGGTGGAGCCGGTGGTTCCGCCGGAGGTTTCTCTGGAGTCCCAGGGAGAGACTTTGTTATTGCAGGATGTGGCCTCTCAGGAGGCAGGTCAGGCTGAAGGGGCTTCTCAGGTTACTGTACTCCCCTCCCTTCCTAGGGTGGTTAGGCCCTCTCCTTCTGTTTCCAAGGCTTCTCCCAGAGGCAGGCCAGGTTTAGCTTCAGTTGGGGTCACCCCTAGTTCTTCAGGATCTGTGCCCAAGAAGCATATGCTTAAAATGGCAGAAGATTTGATTACTTTGATTAGAGGTTCTTTGCCCCCTCCTGATAAGAGACCTAGGGTGGAACCTGAGCTAGGAGTTTTGAGCAGGCTTCGGATGTTTCAGAGTCTTCGGCTGAAGACTTGCAGGAGTATTCTCCTTATTCTGATTCTGATGTGGATGATTCTACTCCTTCTGCTTCTCCTCCTGAGGATTTTTCTTTTTCAGAGACTCTTCATTCCATGAGGGAGCATTTTAAGTGGGAAGGTCAGGACTTCTCTGATTCCAGGAAAAGGCTTAGGAAATTTTTGTTTTTACCCCAGCATAGGCCTTTGGCTATACCTCCTGTTCTGGATGTTGTGGAAGATGTGTTTGCAGAGGCTTCTCTTAATCCTGATTCTTTGCCTCCTGCTCCTGTTAAACCGGATAGGTATTACAGGGTGCCTGAAGCTCATAAGTATCTTTTAAGAGTCCTAGGGCAGACCCAGAAACTGTTAGTCAGGGGCCTAAGGGTGTTAAGGCTTCTGTTGTCAAAAATCCGGTTCCTCCAGATAAAGAGGCCAGGGCTTTGGATAGATGGGGAAAGAAAGTTTATACTTCTTCCACCCTAGCTATGAGGGCTTTGAATTGCCAGTTTCACATGTTGAAATACCAAAACTATCTCCTTTCACAATTGAAGTCTAAGGTAGATGCTCTGGCGGAAGGTATTGAGTGTAAAGAGTTACAAGATTTAGTACATGTTTCTGAACAGGTGGGTAAGCATTCTTTGCAATGTGGTTTTGATGCTGTACAGGCCTCGTCTAGGGTGGCTGCCACTGGGTCAGTTCTTCGCAGGCACGCCTGGCTGAGGGATCAGAATTTATCTGACCATGTTAAGACAAGGATTTTAGATGCTCCTTTACAATCTGATGTGTTGTTTGGTTCTCCTGTTGAGGCAGTCTTAAAGAAAATGGAAGACAAGGCTAAGTCTATGCAGACTGTTAAAGATTTTTTGCAGGTTCAGCCTCCGAAGTTTAGTAGAAATTCGCCTACCAAGGGGCGGGCGTATCCTTCTTATGATTCCCAGTCTAGGGGTAGATCTAGACGTGGTAGGGGCAGAGCTCAGGTCTCTTTCAGGCCTAGAACAGGGAGTTCACCTGCACAGTCTTGGTGAGGGCAGGGGTCAGTCCTTTCGTAAACAGACCCAATGACCTACCTTTTCAGCTGCCAGAGCCTTCTCGTCTGGCAGCACCTTTGGGAGGAAGGTTGGCACTTTTCAAGGAAAATTGGAGTTTAATTACCCAAGACAGATGGGTATTGGATATCATACACCATGGTTACAGGTTTTATTTCCATACCTTGCCTCCTTTCAAAGGCATGCCAGACGTTCCTCCTCAGCAAAGAATAGAGGCTCACAAACAAATTTCTCTGTTACTTCAAATAGGGGCCATACAACCGGTCCCTATGCCAGAAGTGGGCCTAGGATTTTATTCTCGCCTGTTCCTAGTACCAAAGAAAGGGAACACGTGGAGACCAATTTTGGATTTATCTATCCTCAACACTTATCTGGACATTCCCAAGTTCAAAATGTTGACGTTACAACAGCTTTTACCTCTGCTGGGCAAAGATCATTGGATGGTAACTTTGGATCTCAAGGAGGCTTACCTTCATGTTCCTATCAGACTGAGTTGCAGGAAGTATCTGCGTTTTCGGGCTGGGACTTCTCATTATCAGTTCTCTGCATTGCCCTTTGGCTTATCTACTGCGCCCAGAGTGTTCACGAAAGTTCTGGGTCCAGTGATAGCTTTCCTCAGGCTAAAAGGAATACAGAGATATCCTTATTTGGACGATTGCCTGATTCTGGCTCAAGGAAGGGACGAGCTTCTTCATCATTTGGAATATGTGATAGCAGTGCTAAGATGCCTGGGGTATTCTGTGAACGAAATAAAGTCCAGTCTAGTACCCTCTCAGGACATGTGCTTTCTGGGTGTAAGACTGAATACAGCATCCCAGATGGCCTTTTTGACCCCGGACAAACAAAAGAATCTTTCCCTTTACTTTCATCAATTGTCTCATCAGTCCAGGCTGACTGCAAGGACAGTCCTTCAAGCCTTGGGGTTCATGGCATCTTGTATTCTGGTGCTTCCCAATGCCAAACTGCATATGAGGAAGTTACAATGGTATCTCAAAATGTATGGACACAGCACTGCCAGGATCTGGACACTGTCATTCAAATAATACCTTGCATTCAAAAGGAATTGTTGTGGTGGGCTCAGGAATGTCACCTAAACAAGGGACTCTCTGTGACCCGGCCAGAGGCGAGTCAGATTCTAACGACAGATGCCTCAGACAAAGCTTGGGGAGCTCATCTGAATGGAAAGTGGATACAAGACAAGTGGCCTGCCAGACTACAACATCTACATATCAACTTGAAGGAGATGTTAGCAGTCCAGTTTGCATTAATAGCTTTCAAGGATTTACTTCTTCCAGGGCAGGTGTTGATTCTAACAGACAACACAACTGTCATATGGTACATCAACAAGCAAGGGGAACACATTCTTATCCTCTATGCAGGCAAGCAATGATTTTGTGGGAGACTGCTCTCAGTTTACAGCTAAATCTTCAGGCAAGGTTTCTGCCGGGAGCACAGAACTCCTTAGCAGATGTGTTGAGCAGATCTAATTATGGATCCCCACGAGTGGAAATTGGATCCTCATGTATTTCAGAAATTGACAGTGTCATGGGGAACTCCAGACATAGATCTGTTCGCTTCTCCACTAAACCACCAGCTGCCAAAGTTTTGCACAAAAGGTTTCATCCCACAGCTTGGAAAGTGGATGCTCTTTCTTTCAATTGGAGCAATCTTCATGTGTATGCCTTTCCACCTCTGCCTCTCCTCCCAAAGGTACTACTAAAGGCCAGACAGGACAAGCCAAGGATGATTTTGATAGCTCCAGATTGGCCTCGACAGCATTGGTACCCATTACTGAGAAGCCTGGTACGGAGCCTCCATGGCCTTTGCCTTGATTCCACACCTGTTGTCTCAGGAGGACAGTCATTTGCTCAATGTCAAGCTTCACTCTCTTCACCTAACAGCCTGGCATATTCTGTTTTGAACCATAGTGGGTCTCAACTTCCACAGCAAGTTTTGAATGTTATTTTGGAAGCTAGAAGGCCTAGTACAAGGAAAGTGTACGCAGATAAATGGAAGAGATTTTTATTTTGGAGTGCAGCAAAGGATTTTGATGTTTCTGAGCCTAATTTAAGTGTGGCTCTTCAATATCTTACTGAGTTACTGGACAAAGGTTTGTCCTTCTCTTCTATTAAGGTTCATGCTGCAGCAATTTCGGCTCACTATGATTGTGACCCACCATTGTTTTCTCATCCTTTGTTCAAGCAATTTCTTAGAGGGCAAAGAATATAAGACCCCCACGTAGAGCTCCTACTCCTGCTTGGGATCTCAATTTTGTGTTGGAGAAACTCACTCTACAACCTTTTGAGCCTGCAGCTACTACCGAGTTGAAATATTTATCATGGAAGACTGCTTTTTGTTGGCCATTACCTCTGCAAGAAGGGTTTCTGAATTGCAGGCCCTTATGGCGGTTGAGCCTTTCTTAATTTTCCATAAGGACAGGGTATCTTTACGTACTAATCCTTCCTTTATGCCTAAAGTGGTTTCTAGTGTGGCTTTAAACCAAACTATTCATTTGCCTACTTTTTATGCAAATCCCCAAAATAAAGGGGAAAAGATTTTGCACACTTTAGATGTACACAGGCAGTTGCGATATTATTTGGACAGAACTAAAGGGTTCAGGCAGTCTCAGCAGTTATTTGTTTCTTTTGCTTTGAGTTCTCAGGGCAAGCCTGTGTCAAAACAAACTATTTCTAAGTGGATTGGGTTTTGCATTGCTTTCTGTTATTCCCATCATGGCAAGGAGATTCCAGCTGGGATTAGGCCTCATTCCACTAGGGCTACTGCCACTTGACAGCTTTTTAAGGGGGGTGGCAACTAAAGATATTTTGGAGGCAGCTACTTGGAGTTCAGTGCATACTTTCTCTAGGCATTATCACCTTCCACTTTATTCTAAATCTAGGGCTGGTTTTGCCACTGCTATTTTGCAGGGCATTTTGGCAGCTCCTGCTTCATTATAGTTTTGCCATCCTCCCTTACCTCTGCTTTGGGATTCTACCCAAGTGTAAGGACTGCAGCAATGTGAGATGAAGAACATAGTACAGTTTTGTACCTACCATAAATGTAGATGTTCGAAGATCCACATTGCTGCAGTCCAATTTACCCTCCCTCCTTCCCGTCTGTAGTTAGAGGCGGTTGTGTGGGTTGGGTTGTCAATATGGTGTATATTGTATATATTGTACATATTTTTAGTGCAAGGGTGGTTGGTTGGTTGTTTGCTGTCTTTTGGTTTTGACCTTTCTTTTTAGGGTCTTCTGACATCTGGGGCAAGAAAAGACTGAGGATATGGCGTCGGTCATGCGCATTTGTACCCTGACGTCCTGATGTCAGTCAAATGCGCCTTGACCGACGTCAGCCTTATACTTTGATATTCGGGCCGACCGAGGACAGCGGACTACCCAAGTGTAAGGACTGCAGCAATGTGGATCTTCGAACATCTACATTTATGGTAGGTACAAAACTGTACTTTTATGCCATACATAGAGTGATAAAGGACTTCAGTTCAGCCCACAAATGCAATATTGTATTGAAATGTAGATAATGTACTGAAGACATCTGATGATCATGTCCCCCAACACTTTGCACCTGGGGTGGCTTCCCCCTTCTCTCCACCCTAGCTCTAGTGCTGCCTCCAGCTTTGTCAGGTAATAGGTGGTGGGAATAGACATTAGTAATACCCATTTCTTAACCATGTAAGCCCACTGGACACACAGTTCCTTTTTAGGGCGACCTTTAGCAGTGTCTGGTTAAGTGATTTACTGAAGGTCACACAGCAGGCAAATGAGGGCCAAGGGAATCCAACCCTGTACCACAGAAACTAGAGCTCACAGGCTTAAACCTCTACATCAGCTGCCAAACCACAAGCTGTCTCCTTGTCAGGGAATCAAACCCCTGTCTCCCACATGACAGGTGGGGATACTTACCACTGTACTAATGAGGTGTGTGGTATTTCAGAGTTACATGTAAGAATTGTGAGTCTTTCAATCCTTCCACTGTTAAAGGAAGTAGATGTTAAAAGGAGACAGTAAACCTATCTGTTCTGCTTTTTAAGAGCGTTAAACATGGTCTCCTTTGCATTATTTTCTTCCCATACATTCTTCAAGCCTTCTTGAACATCTCTAGATTCCCTTTCCACTGCCCATTCAATCAGTCCATTGCAGGGATTTACAACTCACTCTTTGAAGAACAAATTTCCCAGATCCATGGAGTAGTTTGCTTTTGTAGTCTGCAGCTGTGCCCTCTACTCTGTCAGGTCGGAATGACCATTTTACATGTCCCTGATGTCATCTTTTTCCCCAAGTATCATGTCACTGTCCCCCACTAATGTGTAGTGATAAAAAGCTTCACTGATCATATCCTTTCTTTTCCAGTATACTTCAGATGACTTTTTCAGCTGTCTGATGTCTCTTTCCTCGTCTTGTATCCAGAAGTATACACAGAACTAATGGTGTCGCCTGAACAAGGTTTGGCAGAATGGGAGCATTGCTTCTGGGGTCTTACCACCTTACAGATGCACTCCAGTATTTTGGCTGCTGCCACTGACTTCTGACTGCTTCTTATGGCCCATTTCATATATTACGAACCCCTCCAGTTGATTTTCCTTTTTAATGATTCTGCCCCACTTGTCACTACTGATGTGGCACCCTCACCCCATGTGCAAAAATGGGAAAAGAGGTTGTGGGTGCATGGATAGGTGGTATGTTCTCATTGGCTTTGGTAACTTAATCTCTTTCTTGGGTGAAAAAATGCATTATTTTTGGTTTTGGGTTGCAGATTGTTTTCCTGAAAAAAAGAACTCTAAATAGTAATATTTAATTTGAGATGAGAAGGTCCTTCTCAGCAATAGCAGGACTAAAGTCCACAGGCATTTATTCAGCTCGATGTCTGAAACTTTTGAAGAACTATTTGCCCGTGATACTTTGCAAACTAGCGATGTCCTTCTATTCATATGTTTCTGTATCCATAACATCAGGGAGTTTACCTCTGGTGAACTCTTGTACGTCAGGCCATTATACAAAATTTAAATGCTACCGCTAGGGTGCGTGCGGCGTACCGTGACTCCTTTTTTGGACGCCCATTGTAAACGGACGTCTGGTATAAAGCGGACGTCAGCATGCCTCTTCTTCAGAACTTTTCTGCCACCTGTGTGAGTGCCAGCTCCGGTCGTCGCCTTTTAAGAAAGTGATTTCGCACCATCCGACTTCAGATAAGTACCCCATAGGGTTATTTGTGTATTATTTGCTTGCTACTGCTTTGGGTTCATGTCAGGTAGGAAGGGCAGGTGTAGGTGTGAAAGGCAAATTTCACATAAGGACTCGCATGAGCTCTGCCTGTTTTTCTTGTGCCAAGAACACTACCATACCAGCTGTAGTATTTCTCAGGCCTTTGTCCCCAAAACCCTTAGAAGCTGCTTTATCAGCATTGAAACTCTACCTAGAGAATCGGAGGGTTAAATGGTTAGCTTCTCGTATGGATCCAATGCTGGGTTCCTCGGACGAGCATCCAGTCAAGAAGGTGAAAAAGTCTAGACCTGAACCGACTGCTGCTCCCAGCACTCCAGCCATACCTCTTGAGGCCGGTGAAGGCCCGGAGTCCAAGCTGGAGTCTTCTGATCTTCCTTTGGTGGATTGCCTGGAGGAAGCCGGCATAATACCAGAGGTCATGTCCCAGAGGGATTCGCAGGTGTCTGATTTGGTCACCGAGGGGGAACCTAGGCTCATAATTTCTGAGGGTCCATGTGGGGTCTCCCAGATTGTTGTGCGAGAAAGTATAACCTCTGACGTTGTGGAGTGCCATCCAGTCCTCCTACACTTCATTGTTTATCCGATTCTTCGTCATCGGAGTCACATAAAAGAGAAAACAAAAGACTAAGAATATTTCTCAGCCTCTGTCTATTACTTCTGTCGAACAGCCTCCAGACTGGGAGGCTTTCACCCAAGGTCTTCTAAACGCCTTCCTGGCCTTATGTCAGGTGCTGACTCCGGCCCAGGCCCCTTCAGCCTCTACCCCTAAGGGACCTGCTCCTGACTTCTACTCTGGAGAAGAGGATTCATCGGATGATGAATCTTTCACTTATTTCTCTCAAATTGCTTCTGCTGTGAGATGCGCCTTTGCAGCCCCTGCACCCAAATGGCCAGATAGATTCTGTAAGGCCCCTGATGAAGCAAAATTCCTGTACAAAGCCCCATCCACAGACCTTTCAGTTATTACTGTGGCTGCTGATAAAACTTCTAAATTACTTCCCTCCACCTCTCTACTGCCCTCAGGTGAAGACAGCAGACTGATGGAGCATCTGGGAAAAAAAGTATCCACCTCTGCCACCTTAGCAGTAAGAACCATCAACTACCAAACACATATGGCCAAATAATCTCTGGCTGTGATGGCAGATGTGGTGAAACAATTGGGGGAGATCCCAGACTCCCCAGCCAAGACTAAGATAGCCACTCTTTTGAATTCCTGCACCCAGGTAACCAAACACTCCATTAAGTATAGTTATGATGCCATAGAAGCTTCATCCAGGGCTGCACCCTCTGGATCTGTCGTCAGGAGATACTCTTGGCTTAGATTACAGCCACTTCCTGATGATATAAAATCTAAACTCCTGTACGGTCCTCTAGACAATAAAGACTTGTTTGGTACAGCTGCTGCTGACCTCTTCAGGGCCCTCCAGACTAAAAGCACGGAAGTGCAGGAACTGAGACATATTTTTTTCTCCCCAGTCCCACGTTTTCAAAGGAATTACCCTGCTAAAACCTCCGTTGTAAGAACCTCGGCTAGGAAAATGCCAGCTAAGACTAAAAGGACCACAGGAAACAGCCCCCCTGGTAGGTCTATTCCCTCCACTCCTTCATCTAAACAGTCCTTTCAGGGGAGCCCGGTAGCCTGTGACTACCATGTTCTATACCCAGACACCCCCTTTCCATGCATCTCTCCCTCCATGCTTGGAAGCAGGTTACCCTGGACACTTGGGTCCTATATGTCTTAAAGCAGGGGTACTTCATGACTTGAGAGGCCAGACCTACTCCCAAAGGCATTCCTCAACCCTCCCCAAGACCAACTAATAAGCTTCCCCCCAGTCCTGCAGGAACTTCTTGCTCAGGGAGCAATTCAGGAAGTCCCTTCACCTGCAAGAGGAAAAGGGTTTTATTCAAGGATTTTCCTGCTCCCCAGAAAGGAACGTCCCTGGAGGATTATCCCGGACCTATCATATCTCAACACCTTCCTCCGAGTTCACTCCTTTCGGATGCTTTCTCTACTGATCCTTCCACAGGCCTTCTTGGTATCCTTGATTTAATTGATACCTACTTACACATCCCAGTCCATTCACTTTTCAGAAAATTCCTCCACTTATCAGTGGATTCTGTATACTTTCAGTACCGTGCTTTACCATTTGGTCTCTCCACGGCCCCAGGAGGATTTACAAAATGTTTGGGTCCAGTCATGGCCTTTGCCAGGACAAAGGGAATACAACTTTTCCCCTACCTTGACGACATCCTCATTCAGGCTACATCAAGTACCATGGCCTTACAACACCTGGATTTCATCATCCCCCTCTTAACAGATCTGGGATTTACTATAAACCTCAAAATATCTTCCCCTTTACCCTCACAGGATCTGGTGTTCCTGGGATGTCGGATTCTGACAAGGGAGGTGATGGCCTGCCATGCCTCAGAAAAAATTGTGATGATCATTTCTTACTTTCAGGAAATTCTTCCTCTCACAACCATTTCAGCCAGGGAATTCCTCAGAATCCTAGGATTCATGGCCTCGACCATGTCTAATGTACCTCTGGCAAGGCTTCACATGATGAAATTCCAGTGGTGCTTGTGAACAATCTGGAAGGAACACCTACATCTCCTAGAGTTCATGATCCCCGTGCTTCCATGCCTGAGCAGGGAACTGAAGTGGTAAATAACCCAGATTTCAGTCAAATCCTGGCCTGGCCTTGCAACCAATACCCTCCAACCAGGATCTCTTTACAGATGCATCAGACACAGGGTGGAGTGGAACCTTAGGAGAATGGAGAGTGATAAACTTATGGACCCTCGCTCAACAGAAAGACCACATCAATATCAAGGAAATGAGAGCCTTGGTATTGGCCTTGATCATTTTTAAGGATCAGCTTCTGCCAGGCACTCTGAGGTGGTACACAGACAAATACCATGGTGCTGTGGTAAATGAACAAACGGGGGGGACAAGGTCCTTCCTCCTGTGCAGGCTAGCACTGCAGGCTTGGGAAATCCCCCTGGAAAAACAGATCTGGTTCAAGCGGTATACATTCCTTCTGCAGACAGTGTGATGGCAGACTCATTAAGCAGGACCATGACCCTGTCACATGAGTGGATGCCAAACAGGATTGTGTTTCTGGACCTGGTCCATCGATTGGGTATTACACATGTGGATCTCTTTGCCTACCCCATGAACAGGATGCTCTGTCAGTCCCATGGATGGGGATATACACTTATGCATCCCCCCTTCCCTCTCACACAGAGTCCTACTGAAAATTCAGAAGGAACAGCCTCAAATCTTGCGGGCGACTCCCTATTGACCAAGGCAGCATTGGTTCTCCCTATTTCTTCATCTAGCAAAGGGCAATCACCACAAGTTACCCCCAACGAAAGGACTTGTCCACACAGGAGAAGGGCACACTCTTACACCCCCAGCTGTCCACACTGAATTTTACACTGTGGGTGATAGGGCGCTGATTCCCTTCAGACACCTATACACAGGGGACGTGCTTCAGGTTTTGCAGTAGACCAGGAAATCAACTACCTGGAAATCTTACCTGTCTTAAGTGGAAGAGATTTTCTATATGGTATCAGAAAAACAACTTACCGCCACTGATGGCAGAGCCCCCAGTGGTCTTGTCTTACCTGTGTGACCTGATGAAGTCTGGTCTATTTTACTCCTCCATAAAAACCCATTTATCTGCCATGTCAGCATGACTGCCCTGGTACCATCTTTGGCTTCAAGGTTAGAAGTCAGACCCTTTTGCAAAGGGGCACTACATCTCAGGCCCCCAAGGAAGTC
Organism: Protopterus annectens; assembly: GCF_019279795.1. NCBI lineage: Eukaryota > Metazoa > Chordata > Ceratodontiformes > Protopteridae > Protopterus > Protopterus annectens. The sequence goes on from NC_056746.1 coordinate 1,142,527,505, forward strand.
CATTCCGCCTCCTTGGGATCTGAATTATGTTAGAGAAAAAATGACTTTCCCACCCTTTGAACCAGCCAAAGACTGCTCCCTCCAACTCTGCACTTGAAAGACTATACTCTTGGTGGCCATCACTTCAGCCAGATGGGTTTTGGAACACCAGGCCCTTTTGGTCTCTACCCCTTTCACTGTCTTCCACAAGGACAGAGTATGTTTACGTACTAACCCAACCTTCATGCCTAAAGTAGTTAATGAACTGTCCTTAAACCAGGCAATCAACCTGCCAACTTTTTTCCTCTCTCCACAAAGCCTGGCAGAGAGGATATTTCACTCCTTAGATGTACATAGACAGCTCGGATATTATTTGGCTAAGACCAAACCCATCTGGAAGTCTTGGCATGCTCTTCATCTCTTACCACCCAAGAGCCCTGGGGCACCTTGTTTCCAAGCAAACCATATAATCTTGGATGTCTAAAACCATCTCCTTCTGTTACACAAACCATGGTAGGTTGCTCTCCTCTCCTATAAAGATACACTCCACTAGCCAGTATCCTCCTCAGGGGCATTCTTTTAAACATTTGGACACAGCTGCTATTCTCTAAGCAGGTACATGGTCCTCTGTACACACATTTACTAAGTCCTACAAATTAGACATTGTCTCTAGAGCCAGAGCAGGATTTGCCAGAGCCATCCTTCATGAGTTTGTGGAACGTGCTTCTGGTCCTCCACCCTTTTCTTAGGGCAGGAGCTGTTGCACTCTCCCTGATGTTATGGATACAGCAGCATATGAATGGATGGACATAGTATTGTGTACGAACTTACCATAACTTTAGATGTCCTTCTCTTCTGTATGCTGCTGTATAGTTTCCTCACACTTGCCTGACTCCTGGAGTATCCACTCTGTAACCTCTGATTCCAGCGGCATTCAGTTCTGAAGAAGGTGCGTGCTGCCGTCCGTTTTATACCTTACGTCCATTTACGACCGACATCCAAAGAAGAGACATGGGATGTCGAGCGCACCCTAGCAGTAGCATTTTAACTTTTGTATAGTGGCTGGACATATGAGAGTTCACCAGAGGCAAACTCCCTGATGTTATGGATACAGCAGCAGATAGAAGAGATGGACATCTAAATTTGTGGTAAATTCTTACACAACAATACTTTCTCTTTCAATTTGTTCTGGAGTGCTTTCAGCTCTCATCAGAGAAGCAGCACAGCTACATTAAGGGGTATTCTTTGAAAAATTGTGTGAAAAAATTTTTTGTTTTGCCATAAAAATCTTTATTTTTAATTATAATTAATGTGTCCCCTTTGACGTGATCAATGATTTGGGTCAGATCATTCTATTTATTTGAACTTTTGTGTAGATGACTCCCCCTCCCCAGGCCTTTGAGTGTTTGTGTCTCATTTTAACCGTGTTCTGTTGTGCACTGCTGGGTTAAGTTGTGTTTCTCAGGGTGGTTGCTCATAGTATTCTAGTTTCTGGTAGTTTGTCTTCTGTCCACTGTTTTGTTGAGTGGAATTTGTAGGGGTAAATGTTTCAGAACGTGAGTGTATGGGCATAAACTTCCATTTTCTGCTTAGGAGACAAGCATTTTATAGTGAAGTGTATGATTTATGAGTCTGTTAACCTCTTCCACTGTAAGAGAAGGAACTGAAAGAAAGAAGAGGAGAACAGATTACTGTTGTCTGGGTTAAAAGAGGGCTCTGTATGTACTCCTAACGGAGCTGAGTTCCAGTTCTTGGGGGAGGTGAAACTAGGACAGAAGAGTCTACTCTAGTGCTTTCCTTTTCTGGAGTATTTGGTCAGATTCCTTGTAAAGGTTGTGACCCCTGTTAGACAATACTGTAAGACCTGACTAGTTTATTTTCTGATTGTAAAGCTAGACATTTTTTCTCTCCTAGGCCATCCTTGACAAAGATTATTCTGGGGTCATGTATTTTATACCAATGAAATAGACTAGAGGAAAAATGACAGACATCTGTCAAGGTCCGGGAAAAAAAAGAAATTCTTTGTATTATCACCCTGTAGTAGACAGAGACATTTTTTCATTGACTTATTTTGCAGCTAGGATATTCAGGTTTTTCTCACTGTTTCATACGCCATTCCCATTGTGTCCAGATTCCCATCAGCAGTTGTGATGTTGATAGATTTGTTGACATCTGCTGTGATCTCAGTGTCAGAACTGCAACCCTCATGATTGCTTGGGATTTTCTACATCAACCTTTCTGCAAGTGCTGATGGCTTTGGGGCTGATGCTATCAACTGTGATAGTTTCCTCGGGTCCAGGGTTTGGAATTAGCCCATTTCAGTTGACATCAATACTGCTTTCTTTGGGGCTGTTGCTTATGGCGGCTGTATCAGCTTTGGGGGTTGTCAGTCTCATTTTCTGGCCAGCATTTGTTGAGCATCTTGGTTCTGTTATTTGGTGTCAGGTTGTAGGTGTTGGTCTAGCCCTTATGCCTTCCCTAGCTGGCTTTGTCTTGGAAGTCTGGAATCAAGCTTGTTGGTCTTAGCTGTGATATTGCTGCTTGCCTTGATGCCAGTGATAGGCTGTACTTTATTTACTGCCTTTAATACCTGCACCTGAAATTACTTCAACCTCGATAAGGGAACAGTTCTTCATTTGGCATTTTGGCCATCCACTCCTGTTCCCTAAACAGGACAGAGAGGTAGAAAGGAACTCGAAGGACCAATCTTGTGTATGTGACTCTCTGCTTGCTTCTTTACCATCTTGGGATCAGTCATGTGTAAGGCCCAGTAGGAAGCATAAGTGCAAGAAGAGGTGCTTGGACTCCACTTACAAGTTCCCCACCCCAGGTATTGACTAAGCTGATTTTCTACAATGCCATCCCTCTGCTCTGTGAATGACCCCCCAGTTCAGAGAAGTCCTGGAGATAAGTCATATTGTGTGTGTGTGTGTGTGTGTGTGTGTGTGTGTGTGTGTGTGTGTGTGTGTGAGAGAGAGAGAGAAGGAGGTGACCTGCAGACCCCACATCCTCTCCACAACAAGTCCTGTAGGGGGAATTTTTGTAACGTCCCCCCCCCCCAATACTTTTTCCTCTTGGGTGCACTCCTAGAGGGGGAAAATGGTGTGGCTGTATGATTAAGACAGCATGGAAGAATCCTGATATTGTAACTGTACTAAAGAGTGGACCCACTGGATGAAGATTTGCAAGACAGATTCCTATGTTGCTGCAGCAGCCCACAGTAAGGACTGTACTTGCAGAGTCCTGCTGTCCATCCTTGAGTAGGGAGTCTGTGTACATGGATAGGTTTGGGGAGAGAGTTTGTATCCGGTGTGTCCACTTTGGGGGTGGGAAACTGTCTTGGATATTATTTCATCAGATGGCTCTAGATGGAATCATGAGACTGTCACCTGAAGGCTTATACACTGGAGACATGAGGTACATGTTGCAGTCTCAGTCTCAGATGATAAACATGGAATCTGTTGCAAACTCTACCATACATCTGTCTTTCATTACCATTCATGGTGTGATTACATAAGTGGACATCAGAGTAGCCCTTTGCCATCACATTTTCTTACTTCTTGGAAGCTTTGCTCTGGATATTAAGGTGACCTTTCCTAGGGACCCTTCAATGAGTTTGCACTTTTTGCCCTTTAGTAAAAAGTCACTTGGAGAATATGGGGAAAGAAAGCGAGAAATGAACTTCTTTATTATTACAGTAGAGAGTCTATTATCTGAATTAAGTGGGTTCTAGGGAAGTTCAGATAATCAAACTGTTCAGATAATCAAACATACATTGAACCTGATTTAAAAAAAAAATGCAAAAATCTTGTTTTTCCTGCATGCTTTTCAGCCATTCAGTGATTCCAGTGGACAATAAAGAATATTTTTCACATGTGAGTGGGCTACAAGCTCAAAAAACATGCATAAGTGAATATGTATAATGTTTACGTATTCAGGCTTTGATTTTTTCCTACCCCAAAACTTTGGAAGGCTTCGTTCGGATAATTGACGTTTTCTGATCATCGACGTTCAGGTAATCGAGACTCCTCTGTAAATTTCAAACTGCCTAGCATGCCTTTTCTAGGAAACAGTGGAGCCAACGTCAGCTTTGGTTTTGATGTAGTTAGCAACAGCAGAGTAATAAAGTATATGGGTGGAACTGATGTGGTTATAGCTTCCAGAATGGTCACCGGTCTGAGGGTAGTAACAGCCAGCAGCAGTAGGGATGCAGCAGTCCTCCTTTAGGGTATGGGTGAGAGCTGTGCAATCCCAGAGACTTTGCTCGATGGTTCCACTCTGGAGGCAGTCAGACGTCATCTGGTAGGTTCATTAACATGCTTGTTATCTTTCCTAATTATTCTAACAGAGAGAGAAGCAAGTACTCATTTAATTGTATGGATGGCCATAGGCAGCTCAGATCCTACCTGGTCACAACCAGAGCTGAAAAAAGGATTCACAGTTAATTATCACATTTACAAAAAAAAAAAAAGTTTCTAAAATTTAACTTTGTCTAGACTTCCATTATGGCACTGAGCAGGTAAGTGATCTTGAATTGCTTCTCTTCATGTTCACCAGTAAACTGTTATTTAAAGCTGACAAATACAGATAATGGGTGTTTTTGGTTTGTGTGTGCTGACTACCTGGGTGTCCAACTGAAAGGAAGAAAGAAAAAAAAACTTGTAGCTCCCAAAAAGGGACTTAACAAACAGTAGAGCTAGTGTGTGCAGTGGAGAAATTGGGCAGTGAACTAGGAATGAATGGTAAGGAACGGGATAACATGAATGTATTACAGGAGAAGATCAAGTTTGTGTATGATGAGGTGCTGAATATAAACAGCATGCTACCAGAGTATATAAAATCTAAAGAAAAGATACTGGAAGAAATGAAAGGGTCACTGCTGATGCTCACCGACCTGGAAAGTGTGCAGAGAGTGGAAGAGGAGCTAAAACAATATTGGTAGACCTGGAAGCACAGCTAGAAGAAAGTAGTGAAACAAATGACTGAGCTAGAAGGTAGAGCACTTGGGGACAACATCCGTTTCACTAATATACCAGGAAAAAGCTGAGGGGTCAGAATATAGTGAGTCTATGGCAAAACTAATTACACAGTGGACTGGCCTAAGCAAGGGTGAGGTACTAACTGAGGGAGCACCCACTGCTGGCCCAAGGGTACCTTCCAGATGATCACCAAAATGAGTATTGGTGAAATTTCAAACGTAGTAGCTGAAGGAAAAGATAAGGCTCAAGTAACTGTTGTACAAGGATGTGAGGATTTTTGCAGATGATTTTTCCTTGACAGCAAGGATTATGAAAAGCAGATTTATTTTCACTATCAGGCTGTGTAGGGAGAAGAATCTGAGTTTCAAGGAGATGCATCCTGCAACTGTGAAAATTTCCTTGCCAGCTGTGAGTCTTTAATGGATGCATAGCAGTCAATTCTTGAACTGAAGAAGTTGGAAATGGATGAGGGTACTGTGGAAGGCGCCAGCCGCGAGACCAAACGACAGAATGTGCTAAGTCATCAGAATCACCTGGCAGAAAGAATGCCATTGAAACCTTTCCCCCTATTTAGAAATGGATGGGAGGATAAAAGGAAATAAGAGATGTTCTTCATCTCACATTGCTGCAGTCCTGACACTTGGGTAGTCCGCTGTCCCAGTCGGCCCGAATACCAAAGTATAAGGCTGACGTCGGTCAAGGCGCATTAGTCTGACGTCAGGACGTCAGGGTACAAATGCGCATGACCGACGTCATTTCCTCAGTCTTTTTTGCCGCATGGTCCGATGCAGAAGCAGTTTTGCAAGTGCAGGTTGGCGTTCTGAGATTTTCCGAAGTCGGAGTTTCAGACCGAATCCAAGTTGGCTAAGTACCCCGTTGGGGAATATTTTGGTTTTTTCTTGCCTCAGTATTTTACCGGATGTCAGAAAAAGTGAATAACTGTATTTCTTGTGGGAAACAGATACCTCATAGGGATTACCATACCTTGTGTATACCTTGTTTAGGGCCTGAGCACGACGTTGTTGGCTGTCGCTCTTGTGCTAGATTTAACAAACGCACTATAAAGAGAAGATTAGATTGTGCCAGGTTAGTTTTGGGAAGCGGTGTAATTATAAAATGCCGCCGGATGCTCCGGCCGCTTCGTCAAAAAGCGCAAGGACAAAACAGCAAAGCCTAGGCTGGAAGAACCGTCCGTGCGGACGCCGGTTCTTTAGAGGGCTCGTGGAGCCAGTGGTTCAGCCAGAAATTTCTTTGGAATCCCAGGGAGAGACTTTATTACTGCAAGATGTGACCTCTCAGGAGGTAGGCCAGGCGGAAGGGGCTTCTCAGGTAGCTGTTCTTCCCTCCCTTCCTAAGGTGGTTAGGCCCTCCCCTGCTGTTTCCAAGGCTTCTCCCAGGGGCAGGCCAGGTTTTGTTTCAGGTGTTAATCCTAGTTCTTCAGGGTCTGTACCTAAGAAGCATATGCTTAAGATGGCAGAAGATTTGATTACAATGATTAGAGGTTCTATGCCCCCTCCTGATAAGAGGCCTAGGGTGGAACCTGAGCTTGGGAGTTTTGAGCAGTGTTCGGATGCTTCTGAGTCTTCGGCTGAAGACTTGCAGGAGTATTCCCCTTACTCTGATTCTGATGTAGATGATTCTACTCCTTCTGCTTCTCCTCCTGAGGATTTTTCATTTTCAGAGACTCTTCATTCCATGAGGGAGCATTTTAAATGGGAAGGTCAGGATTTCTCTGATTCCAGGAAAAGGCTTAGGGAATTTTTGTTTCTTCCCCAGCATAGGCCTTTAGCTATACCTCCTGTTCTAGATGTGGTGGAGGATGTTTTTGCAGAGGCTTCTCTGAACCCTGATTCTTTGCCTCCTGCTCCAGTTAAACCGGATAGATATTATAGGGTGCCTGAAGCTCATAAGTATCTTTTTAAGAGTCCTAGGGCAGACCCAGAAACTGTTTCACAGGGGCCTAAAGGTGTTAAGGCTTCTGTTGTTAGAAATCCTGTTCCTCCGGATAAAGAGGCAAGGGCTTTGGATAGATGGGGAAAGAAAGTGTATACTTCTTCCACTTTGGCCATGAGAGCTTTGAATTGCCAGTTTCACATGTTGAAATACCAAAATTATCTCCTTTCACAATTAAAGTCTAAGGTAGATGCTTTGGCGGAAGGTATTGAGTGTAAAGAGTTGCAGGATTTAGTTTATGTTTCGGAACAGGTGGGTAAGCATTCTTTGCAATGTGGTTTTGATGCTGTGCAGGCCTCTTCGAGGGTGGCTGCCACTGGTTCGGTTCTTCGCAGGCACGCCTGGCTGAGGGATCAGAATTTAGCTGAGCATGTGAAGACAAGGATTTTAGATGCTCCTTTGCAATCTGATGTGTTGTTTGGTTCGCCTGTGGAAGCAGTTCTAAAGAAAATGGAAGACAAGGCTAAGTCTATGCAGACTGTTAAAGATTTTTTGCAGGTTCAGCCTCCGAAGTTTAGTAGAAATTGGCCTACCAAGGGGTGGACATTTCCTGCTTATGATTCCCAGTCTAGGGTAGGTCTAGACGTGGTAGGGGCAGAGCTCAAGGTTCTTTTAGGCCTAGAACAGGGAGTTCACCTGCTCAGTCTTCTGGTGAGGGCAGGGGTCAGTCCTTTTGTAAACAGACCCAATGACCTGCCTTTTCAGCTGCCAGAATCCTCTCGTCTGGCAGCACCTTTGGGAGGAAGGTTGGCACTTTTCAAAGAAAACTGGAGTTTAATTACCCAAGACAGATGGGTATTGGATATCATTCACCACGGTTACAGGTTTTATTTCCATACCTTGCCTCCTTTCAAAGGCATGCCAGACATTCCTCCTCAACAAAGGAAAGAGGCTCACAGGCAAATTTCTCTGTTGCTCCAAATAGGGGCCATTCAGCCGGTTCCTGTGCCAGAAAGGGGCCTAGGATTTTATTCTCGCCTGTTCCTAGTACTAAAAAAGGGGAACACGTGGAGACCAATTTTGGATCTGTCTATCCTCAACACTTATCTGGACATTCCCAAGTTCAAAATGTTGACGTTACAACAGCTTTTACCTCTGCTGGGCAAAGATCACTGGATGGTAACTTTGGATCTCAAGGAGGCTTACCTTCATGTTCCTATCAGACTAATTTGCAGGAAGTATCTGCGTTTTCGAGCTGGGAATTCTCATTATCAGTTCTCTGCATTGCCCATTGGCTTATCTACTGCGCCCAGAGTATTCACAAAGGTTCTGGCTCCAGTGATAGCTTTCTTCAGGCTAAAAGGAATACAAATCTATCCTTATTTGGACGATTGCCTGCTTCTGGCTCAAGGAAGGGACGTGCTTCTTCAGCATTTGGAATATGTGATAGCAGTGCTAAGATGCCTAGGGTATTCTGTGAACGAAATAAAGTCCAGTCTAGTACCCTCTCAAGACATGTGCTTTCTGGGTGTGAGACTGAATACAGCAACCCAGATGGCCTTTTTAACCCCGGACAAACAAAAGACTCTTTCTCTTTACTTCCATCAACTATCTCATCAGTCCGGGCTGACTGCAAGGACAGTCCTTCAAGCCTTAGGGTTCATGGCATCTTGTATTCTGGTACTTCCCAATGCCAAACTGCATATGAGGAAGCTACAATGGTATCTCAAAAATGTATGGACACAGCACTGCCAGGATTTGGACACTGTCATTCAAATAATACCTTGCATTCAAAAGGAATTTTTGTGGTGGGCTCAGGAATGTCACCTAAACAAGGGACTCTCTGTGACCCGGCCAGAGGCGAGTCAGATTCTAACGACAGATGCCTCAGACACAGCTTGGGGAGCTCATCTGAATGGAAAGTGGATACAAGACAAGTGGCCTGCCAGACTGCAGCATCTACATATCAACATGAAGGAGATGTTAGCAGTCCAGTTTGCATTACTGGCTTTCAAGGATTTACTTCTTCCAGGGCAGGTGTTGATTCTAACAGACAACACAACTGTCATGTGGTACATCAACAAACAAGGGGAACACATTCTTATCCTCTATGCAGGCAAGCAATGATTTTGTGGGAGACTGCGTTAAGCTTGCAACTGAATCTTCAAGCAAGGTTTCTGCCAGGAGCACAGAACTCCTTAGCAGATGTGTTAAGCAGGCAAATCATGGATCCCCACGAGTGGAAACTGGATCTTCATGTATTTCAGACATTGACAGTGTCCTGGGGAACTCCAGACATAGATCTGTTCGCTTCTCCACTAAACCACCAGCTGCCAAAGTTTTGCACGAAAAGGTTTCATCGCACAGCCTGGAAAGTGGATGCTCTTTCTTTCAGTTGGAAAAATCTTCATGTGTATGCCTTTCCACCTCTGCCTCTCCTCCCAAAGGTACTCCTAAAGGTCAGACAAGACAAGCCAAGGATGATTTTAATAGCTCCAGATTGGCCTCGGCAGCACTGGTACCCATTGCTGAGGAGTCTGGTAAGGAAGCCTCCATGGCCCTTACCTTTGATTCCACACCTATTGTCTCAGAAGGACGGGCATCTACTCAATGTCAAGCTTCACTCTCTTCATCTAACAGCCTGGCATATTCTGTTTTGAACCATAGCAGGTCTCAGCTTCCTCAACAAGTTTTGAATGTGATTATGGAAGCCAGAAGACCTAGTACAAGGAAAGTGTACGCAGGAAAATGGAAGAGATTTTTATTTTGGTGTACAGCAAAGGATTTGGATGTTTCTGAGCCAAATTTGAGTGTGGCTCTTCAATATCTTACTGAGTTATTGGACAAAGGTTTGTCTTTCTCTTCCATTAAGATTCATGCTGCAGCAATTTCAGCTCACTATGATTGTGACCCACCATTGTTTTCTCATCCTTTGTTCAAGCAATTTCTTAGAGGGGCAAAGAATATAAGACCCCCACGTAGAGCTCCTACTCCTGCTTGGGACCTCAATTTTGTGTTGGAGAAACTCACTCTACAACCTTTTGAGCCTGCAGCTGCTGCTGAATTGAAATATTTGTCATGGAAGACTGCTTTTTTGTTAGCCATTACCTCTGCAAGAAGGGTGTCTGAATTGCAGGCCCTTATGGCGGTTGAGCCTTTCCTGATTTTTCATAAGGATAGGGTATCTTTACGTACTAATCCTTCCTTTATGCCTAAAGTGGTTTCTAGTGTGGCTTTAAACCAAACTATTCATTTGCCTACCTTTTATGCAAATCCCCAAAATAAGGGGAAAAGATTTTGCACACTTTAGATGTACACAGGCAATTACGTTATTATTTAAGCAGGACTAAGGATTTTAGGCAGTCTCAGCAGTTGTTTGTTTCTTTTGCTTTGAGTTCTCGGGGTAAGCCTGTGTCAAAACAAACTATTTCTAAGTGGATTGGGTTTTGCATTACTTTCTGTTACTCCCATCATGGCAAGGAGATTCCAGCTGGGATTAGGCCTCATTCCACTAGGGCTACTGCCACTTCAACAGCATTTCTAAAGGGGGTGGCAACTAAGGATATTTTGGAGGCAGCTACTTGGAGTTCAGTGCATACCTTCTCTAAGCATTACCACCTTCCTCTCTACTCTAAATCTAGGGCTGGTTTTGCCACTGCTATTTTACAGGGCATGTTGTCAGCTCCTGCTTCTTTGTGATTTGCCATCCTCCCTTACCTCTGCTTTGGGATTCTACCCAAGTGTCAGGACTGCAGCAATGTGAGATGAAGAACATAGTACAGTTTTGTACCTACCATAAATGTAGATGTTCGAAGATCCACATTGCTGCAGTCCAATCCCTCCCTCCTTCCCTCTGTGTTTAGGGGTGGTTGTGTGGGTAGGATTGTACCTTTTGACTTTGTATATATTGTACATATATTTGGTACAGGGGTGTTTGGTGTGTTGTTGTTTTTTGGTTTGGCCTTAGCTTTTTAGGGTCTTCTGACATCTGGGGCAAGAAAAGACTGAGGAAATGACGTCGGTCATGCGCATTTGTACCCTGACGTCCTGACGTCAGACTAATGCGCCTTGACCGACGTCAGCCTTATACTTTGGTATTCGGGCCGACTGGGACAGCGGACTACCCAAGTGTCAGGACTGCAGCAATGTGGATCTTCGAACATCTACATTTATGGTAGGTACAAAACTGTACTTTTTCCGAATGATCCTGTTTGTCCGTAGAAGTAGATCAGACACCAGTGTTAGCCGAGCCAGGCTTGATGACAGGAGAGGTGTGAATTGCCAGTCCCTTCAGGGGCAATGGTCCAGTCCTTTTTGTTTCATTATTTCTTTTTAATATTGTGTGAAGTTGCAGAACAGGGATCAGTGGGGGATTTTTATTTTAGTGGACATGTTTTTGTATCTCCCTGCCACAGCTGTATGAAAAATGAAAGTAACGCAGCATATTTTATGTAGGGAAAATTAAGATTATTCAAGCCGATCTGTTAAATTAAGATAAAACAGCCACTTACCCTTCCTCCATTTATTTCATTTCAAAAGAGGGGAAACAAAGTTTTTTTTCTTTTGGCCAATTAGGTCATAGAACTACAAGGTATATGTAATGTGTAGTAAAAATACATACATTAGTATGTATTTTCTAGTGTTTAGAGAGGGAAAGAACCAATTAGAACTTCCTGTAGACAAGGGGGTGGATTTCAGAAGATAGGGAAGGGAAAAGTGAACATTTTTTGACTGGCTTACAGACAGATGGGGCTGTCTGAAAGCATTATGATGAGATGTGTACAAAGTGAAGCAGGTGAAAGCTAATCAAATAAGTTTGTATTCTAGGATTTGGGCAGGGGCATCTTAGTTAAGCAAGGATAATCTTCCAGAGCTGGAAGGTGAGGCTTTTGATAAAGAAATGGTGATCAGCAGGAGAGGGAAGAAAGAAGAGTGACATAAAGCCTCTTGGCACAATTATATCCAGCTTGTCGGTGTAGGAGCTTCAGCATTGGGGAGTGATGAAACAGAAAAGGAGGATGTATATAGGTTCAGTAGAAGAAGTACTATGCTATGAGGTTGTTAGTTTTTATTATGCTGTGGGGGGGTAATATGGGAAATTATGTTGGAGCAGCAGTAATAAAAATGAAGAGAGCTATGACGGTTTCTCATTGTTTGTAGGACAGTCCATGAAGCAAGAGGACTTATGGGATAGCGGGAAAGGTAATGCACTTGAATGTTGACGAGTCCATGTATTGTGACAGGGAACAGGAATGGCTTGAAAGGTTATAATAAAAAAAAATTTAAAAATGATGCCCCTGTGTAGAAGTTCAGCACAGATGTTTGTGTTACAGAGAACTCTTCTAACAAAAGAAGAGCATCTGCAGTTAGAGTAAGGGTGTACAGTTCTGAAAGGGACAGAGAGAGTAATAGAGGAGTATTGACCCTATTTAAAAATGTTTTCTTCTGTGAGGAAGTAGAAATAGATCAAAAAGGTAGGATATATAATATTAAAAAGTGACTGAAGAGAGGAAAGACCAACACTGGTGGATGTTTATATACACCGCCTAAAATGAAAGGTAACTGAAGTGATGTGGGAAGAAATAGTTGCACATCAGCAGTGTGTTTTACTTATGAGAGGGGACTGGAACATATTCTGAGATGTCTTGGGTGTTTTGGGGGGCACGAGAAGGCATGAATTAGATAGGATTCACAGATTTCTGGAGAAATACCTGAACATTTGTAGGCTTTTACATATTGTAGGGGAGGGTGAGCATAGTGATAACTTAACCTCTCTCAACAATATGGAAACTGGGTTAGTTAGATTTTGTATTTTGCAGGAACATATGACAAGGGGTGCTCAGATATGAAACACATCCTTTAACTTAATTGGACCATGCACCAGTTTTGATGCATTTTACAACAACAAAAAACAAGAAAGGGGCAAAAATGCTAGTGCTTCTCAAAATACCTATTAAAAAATCAAGCTTTAAAAATTCGAGTGAGGCAGCATTGTGACAGCAGTTAAGTATAAATGAGGGGAGAGGGTGATTTATCAGAGGCTTGGGAGATGGTGAATATAAGGTTAAAGCATATGTTTGTAAATAAAGAGAGGAAAGGGAAATGGGGAACAAAAAGTACAGTTGTGCTTAAGAGAGTAAAGAAATATTAAGTAGGATAGGTTGGCTGAGCGAGAGTGGAAAAGAAGAATGGTGGAGAGGGAAAAGAAAGATGTAGGGGAATATTTAGAAACAGTTAATGTATATAGGAAAATAACCCTTTCACAAAAACCTGATGTTCTTCATGTTTCATGCGGTCATTACATTTGGGTAATCTGCTGGCAGGTTGCCCTCAGTCGGCCTGATTAACAAAGTCTTGGGTCCTGCGTCGGTTGCTGTCCCTTCTTCCATGACATCAGGTCGTCAGGGGTATAAAACATGCAGCCGACACCAATCCATCAGTCTGTCTTGCCGCGCGGTGCCCGAAACAGAAGCAGTTCGCAAGTGCCGGTCGGCCGACTCCTGAAATTTTCGTTTTCGAGTTTCAGAACCAAAGTCTTCAACTAAAAGCTAAGTACCCCGTTGAGGAAACTTTTTCTTGCTCTTTACCGAGGTCAGAAAATGTTAATAATTGCATAACTTGTGGGAAGCAAATACCTCATAAGGATTTTCATTTGTACGTATTCCTTGCCTAGGCCTTGAGCACAACGTACCTTGCTGTCGGTTTTGTGCTAAATTTAATCAACGCACTATTAAACGTCAGTATATATTTGCTTCTAAATATTTTGGCTCACAATTTAATTATCCAGAAATGTCATCGGTTAGCAGTCCGACTACCGGAATACCTAAAAAACGCAAAGAAAAAGACAGAGACAGGCCGTTGAGGTCCAAAACTGATGACACTTCTCCTAAGCCAGTCGGCAGTTCGCCGGTACTCAGTGAGGTGCTTTCTCAGCTCCTGATACCTGCTACCTCTGATTCACAGGCCTCTACTGCTACCCATTTGGAGTCCGGTGTGCTGCGAGATGCTTCAACTATGGAACCCGTGGATGTCTCTACCTTAGATGGGTCCGGAGCCGCTGTGCAGGCACCGGCTTCTGAGGGTGTTTTCAGGCCTACAGATTTGTATATTAGACCAAAGCCATCTACAAAACCAAGGCCAAAATCTAAATGTATGTCTAAAAAAACGATGCCTGGGCCACATGTGCAGGCCCTTATGCCTAAAAAACAAATTATCAAAATGGCTGAAGATTTAATTACTCTGATCAGTGGTAGCCAATCCCCCCTCCTAAGAGGCCTAGGCACGACATTGATTATGAATTTTCTTAACAGGATTCTATTTCTTCTGACTCTTCTAATGAACAGGATTTGTCTATACCTACTTATGAGGACTTTGATTCAGAAGATTCCATTTTTTCCTGCTCCCCCCCCCCTCTGAGGATTTTTCTTTTGGGGAAACTTTACATACCTTAAGGGAACATTTCCACTGGGAAAGTCAGGATTTCTTTGAATCTAAAAAGAGACTTAGGGATTTTCTTCTTCCTCAGCATAGGCCTTTGGCTATACCTCCTGTTTTAAACATTGTTGATGTTTTTTCAGAATCTAGTATGGCTCCTGATTCTCTGCCTCCGGCTCCTTGTAAGCCAGACATGTACTACAGGGTTCCAGACTCCCACAAATTCCTTTTCAAAAATCCTATTGCAGATCCTGAAACCATTTCTCAGGGTCCCAAGGGCATTAAGGCCTCTACTGCTAAACATCCTACCCCTTCTGATAGAGATTCCAGGGCGCTGGATAGATGGGGTAAGAAGGTTTACACTTCTGCAACCTTGGCAAGCAGGGCTTTAAACTGTCAGTTTCATGTGCTTAAATATCAACAGCATATCATGGGACTACTTAAACAGAAAATGATGTTAATTTCTGACTGTGTGGAAAATAAAGATTTACAGGATTTATTGCATTCAGCTGAACAAGTTGGAAAACATACTTTGCAATGTGGTTTTGATTCTTTGCAGGCCTCTTGCAGGGCTGCTGTAACTGGGTCTGTGCTAAGAAGGCATGCTTGGCTCAAAGAGCAAACTCTGCCTGATCATGTTAAAGCAAAATTGTTGGATGCTCCTTTACAACAGGGCCGTCTCTTTGGTAATAAGGATGAAGAAGTTTTAAAAAATATGGAAGATAAAGCTAAATCTATGCAAACTGTGAAAGATTTCTTACAAGTGCAACCTCCCAAGATTTAGTAGGCACTGGCCTACTAAGAACTGGTCCTTTCCAGTTCCTTCGAGAGCCACTCAAGTCAAACCCAGACATTCCAAAGGCCCCAGGTTTCAGTCACAAGGGACTTTTAGAACAAAACAATGGGGTGCCTCCTCCTCCAAATCTGGAAACAACAAGGCATCTCCCTGTGGTAAACAGTCTCAATGAGTTCCCTCTACACTCACCAAACACTTAGCTTTTAGCCACCCTTTTGCGGGGAAAACTGGCACTTCATGCAAGAAACTGGCAACTTATAACCCAGGACAAATGGGTTTTAAATATAGTATCCCAGGGATACAGATTTCATTTCCACACATTGCCAATCCCAAACGGATGGCCAGACCTGCCCCCAAATCAGTGGGCAGAGGCCCAGAAACAAGTTCTGTCCGTCATGAACATGGGGGCTATTCAACTAGTACCAGAAGAGGAAAAGGGACAAGGTTTCTGTTCAAGACTTCCTGGTACCCAGAAAAGACAAATCATGGCGTCCAATTCTGGACTTATCTACTCTAAACACATTTCTGGACATTTCAAAATTCAAGATGCTGACTCTTCAACAGTTACTTCCTATGCTAGGCAAAGATGCCTGGTTGGTAACTCTAGACTTAAGAGGCTTACCTGCATATCCCAATCAGGGAATCTTGCAGAAGATGCCTCCGCTTCAAAGCAGGCTACTTGCATTACCAGTTCTCTGCACTGCCCTTTGGCTTATCTACTGCGCCCAGGGTCTTCACAAAATGTCTGGCTCCAGTAATTGCATTTTGCAGGCAAAGAAATACTCAAATATATCCATACCTGGACAATTGTCTAATTCAGGCAGAAAACAAGGACATTCTTCTAAAGCATCTGGCGTTTGTAAAAAGGGTTCTAACTTGTCTAGGGTACACCATAAACGAAAAGAAATCACAACTGGTACCCTCTCAAACAATTACATTCCTGGGTGCAAGCTTGACTACAACTGCCCAGATGGCTTACCTTACGCCAGAAAAGCAAATTCATTTGGTAACTTACTTCAAACAGGTGGCCACAAAAACCTTGCTATATCTGCATGACAAGTTCTGCAAGCCTTTGGGTTCATGGCCTCCTGCATTCTTCTAATTCCATATGCAAGACTGCATGTGAGGAAACTTCAGTGGTACTTAAAAAGTTTATGGAGTCAACATTGTCACAGCCTGGAAACAATGATTCCTATCATACCTTGCCTACAACTAGAGTTCCTGTGGTGGGCAGAGGCCTGCCACCAAAACAAAAGTCAAACAGGACAAACCAAAAGTGATTCTGATTGCTCCAGACTGGCCTCGCCAGCACTGGTGACCACTCCTGCGCAATGTGTCACACCTTCCACCGTGGAACCTGCCTCAGACACCTTACTTACTGTTTCAGCAGAACTAAATTCTGCACACTCAGCTCCAAGCTTTGAATCTTTCAGCGTGGCTAATCACCTAAATTCACCCTTAGCATCCCTCCGCAAACCTGTGATGGATGTCGTTTTGAAGGCGAGAAGGCCTAGTACTAGAAAATCTTATGCTGACGAATGGAAAAGATTTTGTGCCTGGAACCAATCACAAGGAATCAGCACAGCAGTGCCTAATATTCCTCAGATTTCTCAATACTTAATTGAGATGCTTCACAAGGGCCTGTCCTTTTCTTCCATAAAAACCCATGCCTCAGCCATTTCAGCTCATTACAACACAGAACCTCCCCTCTTCTCTCATCTTCTGCTAAAGCAGTATCTCAGAGGGGCCAAAAACTTAAGACCACCCAGGAGAGCTCCAACCCCTACCTGGGATCTCAATTTTGTATTGGAAAAATTCACTCTCCCTCCTTTCGAGCCAGCTGCTACTGCAGACTTAAAAGTTCTCTCCTGGAAAACAGCTTTCCTTTTAGCAGTCACTTCAGCTAGAAGGATTTCTGAATTACAGGCTCTTATGGCAGTGGAGTCTTTCATTATTTTTCATGCAGTCAGGGTGTCTCTCAGGACCAATCCATCCTTCATGCCTAAGGTGGTATCCAGTGTGGCTCTTAATCAGACCATTCATTTTCCAACTTTCTTTCCCAATTCACAGAACAAGGAGGAGCGGATTCTGCATTCATTGGATGTACACAGACAACTGAGATTTTACTTAAACAGGACAAAATCTCTAAGAAAATCTGAACTACTGGTAGCATTTGCTGCAGGGGCAGAGGGAAAGGTGATTTCAAAGCAGACTATTTCCAAATGGATAAGCCATTGTATTCGTTTCTACTATATGCACCATGGTAAAACTGTCCCCCAGGGGATCAGATCTCATTCCACCAGGGCTGCATCTACTTCTACAGCCTTTCTCACCGGTGTTCCTACCAGAGACATTCTAGAAACTGCTACCTGGAGCTCAGTTCATACGTTCACCAAACATTACCATTTACCTTTCTTCTCTAAACCCAGAGCTGGCTTTGCCACTGCTGTTCTTCAGGGCCTTATAGCTGGTCCTAATACTGTATAAATCCATCCTCCCAGCCATAGCTTTGGGAATCTACCCAAATGTAATGACTGCAACAGTGAAACACGAAGAACATAGTACAGTTGTGTACACTTACCGTAAATGTAGATGTTCAAGTGTATTCACTGTTGCAGTCCTGGTTACCCTCCCCCCAGCCCCCTGTTTTTCTCTTACTATACCTCTACTTTCTTTTACTATGCTTAAAAGTCTTTTTGGCGTATTTGCTTTTGTTTGGAGGTATATTTTTTGTTTTTAATTTTATATATATATATATATATATATATATATATATATATATATATATATATATATATATATATATATTTATATATATATATATACATATAATTTTTTTTTGCTCCCCATTTGGGGGGCACCTGACATCTGGGGCAAGAAAAACTGACGTAATAGCGTCGGCTGCATGTTTTATATGCCTGACGACCTGACGTCATGGAAGAAGGGCCAGCAACCGACGCAGGACCCAAGACCTTTGTTAATCAGGCCGACTGAGGGCAACCTGCCAGCAGATTACCCAAATGTAATGACTGCAACAGTGAATACGCTCACATTTATTTATTTTTTCCTACATTTATGGTAAGTGTACACAACTGTACTTTTTTCTTCCATTTCTACACACACTAAATTGTTGATGCAAAGATTATAGCAGCAAGCAATGGAAAGCGATATTGGAAACTAAGGGACCCTGGGTGGATGATTTAGTCGCAAAGAGTAGTAGTAGCATCACAGCAATCCTATGCAAATTTTACAAAAAATTATACAAGGATGATCTTTGTGCAAAGGGATAAAACTAAGCAGGTATTTAGAAACAAAAAAAATAAATAAATAAAAAGCAAGACTGAGCAGGCAATAACTTTTCTTGAAGAATCAGTTACAAAAACTGGATAAAGGTACTAGCAACTTAATGAAGAGGGTAACAAAGGAAGAACTTAAAGGAAGAACTTAAATGGGCAGTACAACAGTAAACTGCCTCGAAACACCGGGTTTAGATTATATCCCAGTTGAAGTCTGGCTCGACATGTGACAGAGACTATATTCATTGAAATAGTAAAGTGGTGGGATTCCAGAATCTTGGAGGGGGTCATTGATAACAGTTGCATTGAAAGAAGGAAGGAAAGAACCAAGTGGATCCCAGTTCCTATAGTCTAATATTAGTATTAATCCATGATTATAAAATATTTATGACAATTTTAATGACGTCAGCAAAGTCCAGACAGAAGGACAAGCAAAAGAAAGTGCTAAAACCTTGAAACTCTGAAACACCAACTTTAATACACACAATAAGAGATGAGCGCTTTCATTCCAGAAAATTAGAACTTCATCATACAATTCATTACACTGCCAGCTTCATTAAATACCTTAAATCAGTCATGTGACCCAATTAAAGACACTTAAACAATGTTTTAAAATATTTTGAAGTATTTAAAGATGTACAGCCTGCTCATTACCTAACATACTTCGTATTGCATTACAACAATATAAAACACGCCATAAGCAACAAATATATGTTTACTAGACAGCATGGAAATAAATAAAATTGTATAAAATTATAAATGTATCTTTTAAATGCCCTCAGTTTCGGTAGAGGAGCAATAGATGCATAGTCATTCAATCTCGGCCATCTATAGGAGTTAAAATAAACCTGCCAAAACAGTTCCTTTTTTCCAACATTAATTCCCATGGGCCTCCTGTAGGATTGCATTCTACCTTTTCAATCACCGTAAACCCAAATTTATGGTCCTCCGATGTCATTATATATCTACACAAAGCATTAGTGGTCCTGCCTTTCCTAACACTGTACATGTGTTCTCATATATTCTCTCATGGAATTTCCATTCAGTTTTTCCTGTATAAAAACAGTCACAAGGCTAGCATAAGGCTATGTGTACCAGACCTCTACTTTCACAATTATATTTTCCTTTCAGGAGAAATGTTTTACCCTGTACCTCAAATCTGTCCCCCTCCAGTATAAATCTACAGCTACTACATTTACCACATTTAGCTAACCCAGGTGCATTCCTATGGACAATTCTTGTTTGTGAAAATATATCTTTCATGTTCATAACTCTCCTGTAAACAATAAGTGGTTTACTCACAACTTTAGTTTTTATATTCAAGTCCTTCCTCAACACCTTCCAATTCTTATTGATTACTTACCCAGTAATAGGGCTATCAACGTTGGGTGACATCAGGGCCTGCTTCCCATCCCCGTTACTGCACTCAAGTTCTTGTCCAACTATATTACTGAAGTCTGCTTTACAGTTAAAATAGATGACAACTGGCCAGTTTTACATTTACTACATACCTTAGAGACCAGTTCTTCATTTAAGGCCCCTGGATAGCTCCTTCCCAAAAACATATGTTTAAGTAATTCACATTCAGAAAAAAAAGTTAAGGTAAGTGGGCTTCCTATATACTGTAGCCACATAACAGGACTTTTCTTTATTCTTAACACATCAAGGTAGGCTATACTATCCTCCCCCACCACATGTGAAAATTTCAAGAAAGGATTAGGTCCATTTATGTACTTCAAAAATGCCTCAGTTACTTCTGGTTGGCTTTGCTGTAAAATAAAAATGTCATCCAAGTAACACGAATACATTTTAAAACAAAACGTGAGATGAATAAATAAATTATACTCCCACTGACACATCACCATGTTTACAAAAAGTGAGCCACATGCTGAACCCATGGCCACTCCCTCCTTCTGCAGATATAACTGTCCTTCAAACATGATAAAATTATTAGATAATATCAATTCCATAGGTTCCACATACAGATTTACCTTATCCTGATCAATACTCCTTCTGACGAAGTAGTCAGCAAACCAAGCGACTCCAGTTTCATGAGGAATTACTGTATATAAATCACATACATCTATTGTAATAAAAACATAATTACCGTCATATACCTCGTTTTTTAAAATTTGCAAAAAATGCCAGGAATCCTTCCATAAGTGTGTCTGACTTTGTAACAAGTACTTCAAGCTTCTGTCCAAAAATATAGCACTAGGCCTGTGATCTACCTTCTCCCATCAACGATGGGGTGCAAGGGTGGATCAGACCAGTTCTTGTGTATTTTTGGCACACCAACCAGGGTAGGGATGAGCGGGGAAGAAACACTTAAAAACTGATATTCCTCCATAGAAACTCTACCATCTATGAATAAATCCTTCAACTGGATACCTATACGCTAGTATGCGCCATTCAGTTCACTCAGATCCACCATTTCATAGGCCCTCCCTTGCAACAGTCTAACCATACAGTCCTTATAATTAGCATTAGACATAAGAACTATCCCACCCCCTCCTTATCAGACTTCATTAGTCTAACATCTTGCCCTTTAATGAACTGAATGAACTGCTGTTCTTCTCTAGCATACTTACTAGTTCTTCCTCCAAGAACTTCTCTCAAATGAATTTCACACATTCTTTCATATAGGGCAAGCGTAGGGTGCAGTGATGGATTAAAAGTACTCGAAACAGAAAACGTGGAATAATTTGTTCTGTTATTAAACTATAATATCAAATTTAACTTGCGTAGAAAAAGTTTTAAATCCAAAATAGTATCCAGTTTGAACTTCTCTCAAATGAATTTCACACATTCTTTCATATAGGGCAAGCGTAGGGTGCAGTGATGGATTAAAAGTACTCGAAACAGAAAACGTGGAATAATTTGTTCTGTTATTAAACTATAATATCAAATTTAACTTGCGTAGAAAAAGTTTTAAATCCAAAATAGTATGTGCCAGACTTGCTCTGCTTGTAGACACACAAGTAATGCCTTTAGAGAGAAGGTCCGCACCTACAATATCCATTACAGTGTTTGTAAAATTGTACACCTTAAAGTCCTTTATAGAATTGTTGACTATCACACACTTCTGCTCCTGAGTAATAGTCATAAATTCAGACGCTGAATCTATTTCCTTCATCCGTTGCTCCTCTACCCCTGTAAATTCTGCTTTGCACCTGAATGGTTCACATGTAGGTGCTGGTTCTGATTGCTGTAATGCTGTTGGTTCACCATTGGAGGTGTGCATCTCCATTTTCATATCCGATTGGCCATTCCGCTGTCTCTTCAAATTCTCTAATCTCCTGTGTACAGGAAAATCTGAGTGTGAATTAGATTGTGAATTATTGATTACGTAATCCTCCCCGACTTCATTCTCGTTACTGTGGTGTGTTTGCTGCTGATTATAATTTATATTATTGTGATTATTAGAAGCCCGCGGTGGTAGAGCTGCGGTAGCGTTGTCGCCTCACAGTAAGACGCTGTCCGGTTCGATTCTCAGCTAGAGCGTCTTCTGCATTGAAGGTTGTGAGTCAGAGCTGGTAACTCAGCACGTAAAAATCAACTACCAATCATTAGCGGACCGGAGTTCCGCTGTGGCGACCCCTAACTGGGAAAAGCCGAAAGACACAAACAAACATTAGAAGCCAGGACCGAACCCTTTTCCCCCCATACCTGCGCCACTGGGGGATCTGGATAAGCCAACCTCTGCTGGTATTCTAGCCTGTCCCATTCCAGCTTCTTCTTCTTTTTTTTTTTTTTTAATTTTTAAAACCCAGAAGCTGCTTTTCAATACTGGAAAAAACGCAGCCATAATCACACTTTAATTCCTCGAACCGGAGGTCATTCACAATTGTCTCATTCAATTCGTTGACCTCCCTCTGTAGCGTCTCGAACACTGAATTTTGCTTAAGGAGGACCTCCATAAATTCACACTCTTGTTTATTAAACAGGGCCAGTAATTTTTTTATGGAGGGCAGAGTTCGATTCCAGGCCAGTAGGGTATCTCCACATTCTCAAACCCTTGGGCACTCTTCTTACTCTCATGCACTCTTGCAAATAGGCATTTTTGAGTTGTAATTTCTTAAGCTTAAATAAGTGATAGTCAGATTCATCCAGATAATCCACTAGAGTCTCCTGTACCCTGCGTATGGAAACCTGTAGGATTAAAACAAAAAACATCTTCCAGCCATTCGGATAACACAGGTATATCCCCCTTCCTTGTCTGGACATAATTAGCATTCTGTAAATGAGATGACAAATGGTTGGGTCCCAACGAAGGTTCAATCTGCAGGCTGCCAGAGGGAATAGGATTACTCTGTCCCAAACCCATCATCCTGGGTGGATGAATTTACAGGGGCAGAGGAGCAACAGATAAATAAAAACAAAACCCCTCTTACATAATCTAGGAATGTCTTCTTTGGTAAGCCTTCAGGCACCTCAATGAGTGCATGCACAGTAGGTCTGGTTGAAAAACAACATTTGAACTACCCCGAATGACTGCCTGTGTGATGAACCCATTCTGGTGGCTCTTGCCCAGTAGGGAACGAATATGCTAACTGAGCAAGTGAGGGCCTGATGGTCGACTGGCAGTGGAGGGCAAAAATGTGTTTTAAAAAAGTGTTCTTTTTTATGTGTTTGTTTAGCTAATGTATTCTTTCTTTTGCTGTTTTGATGCAGACATCTCTAAGGCATCCATCCTTGATGTAGAGATATTGGTTATGCCAGCCAGAAAAGGCAAATGTATCTGTAGACAACAGGTTATCTGTCAAAGACCAACAAAAGTGCTTTTATTGCCTAGACTTGGAGCACAGCATAAGTGCTTATGAAATTAACTAAAAATTTAGATCCAGGACCTCACACATGAGACAAAACTTTGTCCAGGCCTTCCTTAATGAGACTTTTGGCCTTCTGTCTGAAGGCTACATGTGCTGTGGGTGATAGCTAGCTTGACATCTTGTTTAAATGAAGGAGTGCAAGGAGGCCAAGGAATCGGACTTCACTGGGCTGTCTAGTTCTCAGAATGTTGGTGTGATGGAGGTAATCACCAGTCCGTGGACTGAAAACAAATAGTATGACAAAGGCCTCTGTCAGTATCCCTCTTGAAACCATCATGTCTTCTTCAGGAAGCTCTTGATTACTTTCAACAAAATCCTGAGTGGAGAAGATGAGATGTTGTCTTTTCAGGAATGTTGTCTGTTGCTTAAACAAGGGGAAGGTGGTTTGCCCTTGCTGAGTGTGGAGGAGGATGCCCACATAACTGCATGACTATCAGAATCTAGAGACCTAGTGGGCATCCCTCCTGGGCTCCTAAGACCCTGATGGCTACTAGACCTATAACCCCCATTGAAGCCCACACCTCTATCAAGCAAAAGCTGTCCAGTGACAGACCCCCAGACCCAACCCCACTTTCCTCCTAGGACTGGGCTAAGCTAGCTCACGGTTTCCTTCAGTGTTTGCAAAGCCTTCAGCTTGAACCAGATCAATCTAGTGCGTCTGCAGTCAGGATGTCCAAGAGGAAGAGGAAAACCACACCGAAGAGACATATACTCGCCTCTGATTCTGAAGATGATGGTGAGGATCTGGATTACAGATGTGGACTACACATCCCAGATACCCTCCCTATTATCATATGACAACATACAGTGATGATTCCCTGACCTCTAACTCTCTGCCAGAGGACCTATCATTTGGGGATACTCTGCCTCCCATAATAGAAAATTTCCTGTGGCAATCCCCTGAAGTCACTGCTGCCTCTGCACCCAGAAAACATGTTCCTGGATTATTATTATTATTATTGCTTTTTTTGTTGTTTCCTGGCAGCTGCTGATAGGGCCTCACCTTATTCACCAAACCTACAGAGCCTGCCTTAGCCACCCCTTGGACTAACTTTGACCCATATCCAGGGTTTGTAAAGAGACTGAGGCATCCTGGGACAGCTTTGTATTGCTGCTGAAGGAGTTTTTTTCCCCTTAAGGCCTAATTCCTGCCTCTGTGCAGACTTGTGTCATCCAAGGGATGGCGTGCAGTGGGCTTGTGATATATCTTCCACTCATGTGTGTGCAACTGAGACAGTGCCCTGCACCCCCTTGTGGATATCAATCCTTGCACATCCCCAGCTTCCACCAGGGGTCAGTCTTGGAGGTGTGCCTGAGCACATGCCCCCTCCTTACTGAGCTGCTAGTCAAACTTGAATTGCATGTGCCATAGTTAGGGCTTTATCCCTTTATAGGTTCATAGGTTGGTACTGGGCTATCTGCCCGAAGGCATATATTAACCCAGCCACGTTGTGCGGTATTCACCGCCCCTTTAGTAGTTCCCTAGACCCTTGTACTAGCAGCTAGTACCCTTGGCCCCTATCTAGTAGTGCTGTTGGTGTGATCCCCGGTGTGAACTTTCTGTTACCCATCCACTCATCAAGGTTCCTCTTGAAGAGTGATAGTGAGGGTCTCTGTCTTATGTAGATCGAGACCCTGATGTCCTTCATGGATGCATCTGCAGTCATAACAACTGGGTTGTCCTGTCGTCAGGCAGCCCTTCAGTCGGCCGGATTCCAAAGTCCGGGTCCGGCTTCGGCTGATGTCGCACTTCACCCGACGTCATCTCTGTTGGTCTTCGGGTATAAAAGCATCAGCCGACGCCATTTTCCCCAGTCTTTCTTGCCGCGTGGCGCCCGAAGCAGAAGCTGTTCGCAAGTGCCGGTCAGTCGGATCCAGAGATTACTTCTACCGAATACTACTTCGAAGACTTCTAAAGCTAAGTACCCCGTTGGGGACTCTTTCTTGCCTCAGCCGATGTCAGAAAAAGTTAATAATTGTTTAACCTGTGGGAAACGAATACCTCATAAAGATTTCCACTCTTATTGTCTGCCTTGTTTAGGCCCAGCCCACGACGTAGCAGCCTATTCGGCCTGTGCTTCGTTCAACCGACGAACGCTTAGGCGTCGGTCGGAGTTTGCTGAACAGTTTTTCGGTTCTGATTTTGCGTACATTATGCCGTCGGATCCTCCGACTACCCAATCTGCCAAAAAACGCAAAGATAAAGACCGATACTCACGGTCCGCGGTTTCGGCGAAACCATGGTTAAGCAAACATGAGTGTCTCGGTTTCGGCGAAACCGAGAAAACTGATCAAAGTACAGCTGAATCTATCTCTACAACTGAGGCCCCTGCTACCACTCTTGAAACGGCCTCAGAAATTTTATCCACTACGGTGGTTGCCACTGACTTATCAGACACCATTCCCTTGGATGTCTCTACCCCAGCACGTGGTGCTGCTAGGCCTCCAGCAGCCATGTCCATTAAGGCCTTCGCCAGGGCTAAAGCAGCAAAGACTACTAAAACAGTGCCTGTTAAACCCCTACAACCAGGCCCTCCTCTAGTTCTCAAATGCTTACTCTGGCAGAAGATTTAATTTCATTAATTAGAGGATCTCAATCTCACCCAGACAGGGCCTCTCACCCACCAGAGAAGAGACCTAGGACAGAGCCCCCTGAGCCAGTGTCCTCTGATGAGTCTGCCGATGAATCAGACATAACTGATCAGCCAGAGGCTCCTTTCTCCAATTTTGAAGACTCTGATGCTGAAGAATCCATTCCAGCTGCTTCCCCACCAGAAGAATTCTCCTTTGGGGAAACCTTACATGCCATGAGAGCAGTTCCAATGGCAGCAACAGGATTTTTCAGACTCCAGAAAAAGACTTGGGACCTTTCTGCACCTTCCACAGCACAGGCCCTTAGCTATACCTCCTGTTCTCTCTGTGGTGGATGATGCTTTCAATGATGTCTGCTCCGCACCAGAGTCTTTACCTCCAGCCCCTGCCAAACCAGACAGATTTTACAGGGTGCCAGACACTCATCACCACCTTTACAAGGCCCCACTTGCAGACCCCGAAACTATATCCCAGGGTCCCAAGGCAGTAGCCGCGACCATAGCTAAAAACCCTATTCCTTCAGAAAGGGAAGCAAGGTCATTAGACAGATGGGGCAAAAAGGTCTACACTTCAGCTACTCTCTCAGCTAGAGCTTTAAATTGTCAGTTTCACATGATACAATACCAAGAGTTTATGCTTGATCAGTTAACTAAAAAGCTAACCACTGATGAATCTCTTGATAAGAAATATGTATTAGAAATGGTAAATAACATACAACAGGTTAGTAACCATTCCTTAAAATGTGGCTATGATGCACTGGAGGCTTCATTTAGATCAGCCATGACTGGCACAGTGATAAGAAGGCATGCATGGCTAAAGGAGCAAGCTTTACCGGATCATCTTAAAGCTAAGTTGCTAGATGGTCCTATGGATAAGACAAGTTTGTTTGGTACACCTGCCCAGCAGGTTATGAAGAAAATGGAAGAAAAGGCAAAATCTGTTCAAACGGTTAAAGATTTCTTGCAGGTTCAACCCCCAAGGTTTAGCAGGAACTGGCCTGCCAAAAATTGGTCCTTTCCTGACTCCACAAGATCTCAAAGGGGCAGGAATAGACGTTCCAGAGGCAGAAACCAATCCAGGGGAGGTGCCTACAGAGGATGACAGTGGCAAGGTAACAACAGAGGCACAGACACAACCTCTGCCACTACATCAACTCAACCACAGTGACTTAACCCTAAATCCGCCTACCAGGGAACAAATAGCAGCTCCTCTAGGCGGAAAATTAACCTTATTTTCAAAGAACTGGCACTATATAACAAAAGACAAGTGGATTTTACAAACCATAGATCAAGGTTACGGTTCCACTTCCACACTTTACCAGTCAAAAGAGGAATGCCAAATCTACCTCCAAATCAAAAAACAGAGGCTCTACAACAGATAATGCAGTTAGCAAACATGAGAGCTGCGGAAAGAGTGCCAACAGCAGAGCAAGGAAAGGGGTTCTACTCCAGACTATTCCTAGTTCCAAGAAAGGAAAAAAGTTGGAGACCAATTCTCGACCTGTCCACCTTAAATACATACATCATTGTCCCAAAATTCAAAATGCTGACCCTACAGCAACTTCTTCCCATGCTGGGCAAGGACTGTTGGCTGGTAACTCTAGATCTCAAGGAGGCATACCTGCACGTCCCCATTCGACCAATCTGCAGAAGATACCTCAGATTTCTTGCAGGATCAGAGCACTATCAATTCTCAGCATTGCCCTTTGGCTTATCTACTGCACCCAGAGTATTCACAAAATGCCTGGCATCAGTAATCGCCCATTGCAGACTACAGGAATTCAAATTTACCCATACCTAGGCGACTGCCTGCTACAAGGGGACAACAAAAGCAAGCTGACAACAGATTTACAAAGGGTCATTTACTTGCTGCAAGCACTGGGATACACAGTCAATCTACAAAAGTCAAGGCTGATACCATCCCAAACAAGGACATTCTTGGGCGGAATTGGACACAGTAAAACAGATGGCATTCCTAACTACAGAAAAACAAAAGAACTCCCTCTTTACTTCTTGGCACTAACAAAACTGAACAAGTTAACAGCAAGAAAAGTACTGCAGGCCTTGGGCTTCATGGCATCATGCATAATCTTGGTTCCACTTGCCAGACTACATATGAGAAAACTACAGTGGTACCTAAAGAATTTATGGTCCCAACACAGACACAGCCTAGAAACAGAAATCCCACTAATTCCATGCTTAAAACAGGAGTTCCTATGGTGGGCTCAGGCATGCCAGTCAAACCCAGGGCTACCCTTTCGCAGATGTCAAGCAAGCCAGACCATCACAACAGGCGCTTCAGACCTAGGATGGGGGCCCACATGCTGGACAAATGCGTGCAAGGATTGTGGACACAGGATCAACTTCACCTGCACATCAACCTAAAAGAAATGCTGGCAGTAAAACTGGCAATCCAAAAGTTCAGACCATTTCTCAAAGAAGGCCAGTTGATGATAAGGACAGACAACACCACAGTCATGTGGTACATCAACAAACAGGGAGGCACTCATTCATACCCCTATGCAGAATGACTTTGGAGCTGTGGACCCTGGCACTCAGCTACAACATCCAGTTACAGGCAATATTTGTACCGGGAAAAAGAATACTCTAGCAGACATATTAAGCAGAACCACATCGGATGCCCCCGGACATCTTCAAGACCATCTCAAAGAAATGGGGAATGCCTCAGATAGATCTATTTGCATCACCTATCAATCACCAGCTCAAAAAATTCTGCACAAGGACATTCCACCCACTAGCATGGAAAGTGGATTCGCTCTCCTTCAGCTGGAAAGGCCTAACAGCATATGCATTCCCACCTCTTCCCTTGATACACAAGGTATTACTAAAAATCAAGGAAGAACGTCCAAGGATAATCCTAATAGCTCCAAACTGGCCAAGACAACACTGGTACCCACTGCTGAGGAGCATGTCTCGGAACAATATGTGGCCAATACCCTGATGCCTTTGATGTTAACTCAGAACAACTACAGCATCATACATCCAAACCTAAAAACGTTGCAACTGACTGCATGGAACATCACATAGCAGCAGCTAATCCAGAACTTTCCCAAAGAGTTAAAGACATTATTCTTGAAGCACACAGACCTTCAACAAGAAGAAACTATGCTGGAAAATGGAAAAGGTTTGTCATTTGGAGTACTGAAAGAGGAAAAGATGTGTCAAACATAGATATGCCTAACATTCTGGAGTACCTAGCCGAACTTCTTCATTCAGGCCTGTCCTACTCCTCCATCAAGATACATGCATCAGCTATTTCAGCAGAATACAGCTTTGATCCACCTGTTTTTTCTCACCCTTTGCTCAGGCAGTTCCTCAGAGGAATCAAGAATGTAAAACCTCCAAGGAAACCACCATTACCAGCTTGGGACTTAAACTTTGTGCTAGAAAAATTGACACTGTCACCCTTTGAACCAGCAGCAACAGCAGACCTACAACACCTGTCATGGAAAACTGCTTTCCTACTGGCAATTACTTCAGCAAGGAGGGTTTCAGAACTACAGGCCTTAATGGCAGTGCAACCCTTCCTAATCTTCCACCAAGATAGAGTGTCCATGAGGACTAATCCTACATTTATGCCTAAGGTGGTATCCAGAGTGTCTTTAAACCAGGCAA
Source organism: Protopterus annectens (assembly GCF_019279795.1). Classification (NCBI taxonomy): domain Eukaryota; kingdom Metazoa; phylum Chordata; order Ceratodontiformes; family Protopteridae; genus Protopterus; species Protopterus annectens. The sequence goes on from NC_056746.1 coordinate 1,142,556,941, forward strand.
TCCACCTACCTACCTTCTTTCCCAACCCACAAAACAGAGGGGAAAGAATATTGCATACCTTGGATGTACATAGACAGCTACGCTACTACTTGGACAGAACAAAAAGTAGCAGAAAGACTGACCAACTTTTTGTAGCCTGTGCAACAGGAAGGGAAGGAAAAGCTATTTCCAAACAAACAATCTCCAAATGGATAGGAAATTGCATACGATTCTGTTACTCCTTCCATGGAAAACCAATTCCACAGAACATAAGACCTCATTCTACAAGGGCAACAGCCACTACCACAGCCTTCTTACGAGGGTGGCAACCAAAGACATTATTGAGGCGGCTACTTGGACCTCCGTGCATACATTTGCCAAGCATTATAATTTGCCTCTATATTCCAGATCCCGAGCAGGGTTTGCCACTGCTGTACTGCAAGGGATCCTAAACACACCATAATCTAGTTTTATCCTCCTCCCTTGTTGGCTAAGGTATTCTACCCAGTTGTTATGACTGCAGATGCATCCATGAAGGACATAGTACAGTTTTGTACCTACCATAAATGTAGATGTCCGAACTGGATAGCATCTGCAGTCAGGATTACCCTCCTCCTTCCCTCTGTGGTACTCCAAGGGTGTTTACCCTCCTAATAGCTAGCTGGTGGGGAGTCTTTATGGTGTATTTGTTTGTATATATGTGCATACATGCTTATTTTTGTGTTTACCTCTATCTTTTTGGAAACATTGGCATCTATCTAAATTTTAGCCTTCAAGAGGGCTACTGGCATCTGGGGCAAGAAACACTGAGGAAAATGGCGTTGGCTGATGCTTTTATACCCGAAGACCAACAGAGATGACGTCGGGTGAAGTGCGACATCAGCCGAAGCCGGACCCGGACTTTGGAATCCGGCCGACTGTAGGGCTGCCTGACGACAGGACAACCCAGTTGTTATGACTGCAGATGCTATCCAGTTCGGACATCTACATTTATGGTAGGTACAAAACTGTACTTTCCATAGTAAGGGAAGTCTCTGCAAAGGGAATCTATCCCTCCAGCATGTTCTATTCATTGTTGTGTTGAGGTTTATATCCCTAGAGCGTGTAGCTTGAGTAGATTTGGTTTTGCTAAGATGGAGCATGTTTAACAATTCTGGGTTGGACATGGCTCTGTACGTTAGACAGAGATGGTCTCTGAGAAAGCGGTATGCAACAGAGAACAGTCTTAGGTTTTTCAATCGTGCTGCATAGGGCAACTGTTTGAGGCCAGTAATCCTCTTGGTTAGGTACCTCTGTGGTCTCTCCAGCTGCTGGAGATGTCTAGCCATGTACATTCCAATTGGTGCATTGTACTCAATAATGGGTCTGATGAAGGAAGAGTAGAGGGGCACCATTACATCCTTAGATCTTAATGCGAACCCTTTTGTGATCAGATGGGTCACATAGAAGGATTTTCTAACCACTTTGGCAACATGGTTATCAAAGGAAAGCTGACTATCTACTTGGGTCCCTAGATCCCTTTCTTCTTCAAATTTCAGGGGATTACCTCCTATGTTGTAGTTTGCGGGTACTGTGTTTTTCCAAAGGGGATTACTACACATTTTTTTGCATTTAGCTTGAGACCATGGCTTTGACACCATGCATCAGTCTCATTTAGGCCCTTCTGGAGGATCTCCATGTCGGCCGGAGACTCTATTGTAGCACCCAGTTTGCAGTCGTCCGCAAACTTAGTCAGCCACAGCCCTTCCGTGCTTGCTTGTACTTCTGAGAAGTATATGCCAAACAGGAGGGGCCCCAGGACAGAGCCCTGAGGCACACCACTCGTTACTGGTCTGGATTCGGACATAGATCCCACTACTCTTACTTTATGGGATCTGTCTGAGAGCCAGTTTGCGATCCATCTTGTGACGTAAGGGTTTATGCCCAGGCTGGTGAGCTTATCAATAAAACCTGAATGGGGAATGGTGTCAAATGCTTTAGCAAGGTCAAAGTAAGCCGTGTGTACCTCATTTCCCTTATATATAGCCTGAGTAACTGTCTCAAAGAAATCCACCAGGTTCAGGAGGCATGATCTGCCCTTGACGAAGCCGAACTGTGTGGGGTCCAGCGACTGGAGGTTTCCAATCTCATGTGTTCCACTCCTGAATGCTTTTGGTGAAGGTAGATTGGAATCAGACTCCCATCCATCCGCCTCTAAGAGACTGTTTTTACAGAATGCAGACTCCCTATAAATTTCATTATAAGAACCCTGTAGTAGACCCAGATGCAATGTCTCGGCAGTCTGCTGAGAGAGCTAGTGTGTTTTCAGGTCGTAACATGCTGGATAATAATAAAGACATTAGGTTATTGGATAGCAAAGCTTTATTTTACAACAACCAATCAACAGATAAGCGCTTTCATCTCAAATTAACTTTAAAAGAGACTTCATCAGAAACGGTGTATTGTCAGCACAACTATATTCAAAATACAAATGAATAGTGACTTAATTTCCTTCTGCTAAGCAGGAAACCAAAAATTTAAAGTGGCAGCACATACAAAACAGTCATAATATGTCAGTATTTAAATAGTTACATAAAGGGATCCTAATAATTCATATAACAAATAATTGCTCTTTCTCATACTACATGATACTATCCAATTTCTAAACAGATTTTTAATATCAATAAATAAATCAGTAACAGTCCTATATGATATAAAAAGCCTTATCATGGCATAAAATGGATTTCTAAGATGAATCCATAGAATAAATACCTGTATATAAAACCTTATTATGTAACTGGTATAAATATGTAATAGATAACAGTATATATATATATTTAAAATGAATTTTATAAGATGAATTTTATAAAAAAATATATATACATATATATATATATATATATATATATATATATATATATATATATATATATATATATAAAGAGGATAATGTTGTTTGTCTTTCGGCTTTTTCCTGGTAAGGGGTCGTCACAGCGGAACTCCGGTCCGCTAATGATTGGCAGTAGATTTTCTGAAAGCGAGGTGCCAGCTCGATGCCCAACCTTCAACGAAGGCACGCCCATATACACACGCATGTCTTTCGAAATGCTACCCAACCGCAGGGAGGACATGCAGACTCCACACAAAGGCACTCCCAACCAAGCCGAGAATCGAACGGGAGAACCTCTTGCTGTGAGGTAACAACACTACTGCTGTACCACCGCGGCATATATAAAGAGAATAATAAACAAGATTAATCTGCTAGTGTCTGTTAAGTGCCTTTATTTTTAATAAACTACTAATAGACACATTGTCATTCAGACCTGGCCAATACAATGAATTCAGATGAAGCTGTCAGGAAAGTTCCAGTTTTTCTAATAAGTATGGCCAACCCCCCCCCCCCCATTCCATTAATTTTACAGTATTCAACACAATAAATTTGAAGCTATGCTCAGGATGTGCCGAAATGTGTTTAGCTAAGGCATTGAATTCATATTTGTCTCGAATGTTCCTCAGATGTTCCCCAATTCTACTCTTTAGCTTACGCTCTGTTTTGCCCACATAGAAACAGGGGCAATTAGAGCAGAGGGCACAGTATATCACTCTTTCAGATGTACAACAGAATTTCTCTTTGCACTTAATATTCACCCCATTAATTTCTGTATTATTAGTTTCTATAATGTTCTTACAAAATTTACACATCCCACATTTATACATGTGGCCCTTAGACTGTTTATTGTTCTTATGTTCAAATAAATTCTTCAAAGAGTGACCCTTCCTATAAACACAGATGGGTGCATGCCCTAAAATTTCTCTCATCTCTCTATCATTATTAATTAAGTTCCAGTTCTTAATTAAAATATTTTTACCATAGGTGCATCCAGTTATAAGTTGTTAAAAATCTACTTTGGTAAGATATCATTCAACTAGGGCTATCATTTGCAGTACCACTGGAAGCAATATCTCTATGTACAAGTACTTCATACTCCAGACTATTCCTATTATGTTGCTCTTCTGTACTCTTGGGCCTCAAAATAGGTAAAAAAATGGCCATTGTCTCTTTTTGTTTTTACTTCATCCATCAATTCATCAATTAAATTACTTGGATAACCACGTTTAGTAAACATATGTTTTAAATCGCATTCTTCCAAAAAAGATTCCTCTAACGTAATCATCCTTGCTGCCCGGAGAAATTGCCCCTTGACCACTACCCGTTTTTGCTTAAAAGGATGGCAGCTACTAAAATGGAGGAAACTATTGGAATATGTATTTTTGCGATACACTTCTGCCAAGAATCTCTTCCTTCTTCAATAATATGTTCAGATAAGGATTTGACTTTTCTTCTATAGTATACTTGAATTTCAAAAATTCTGTTGTCATATTAATAAACTCCAAAAGGAAGGTATCAACTCCTTAGGGCCTTCCCACAAGATGAATATATCATCCAAGTAGCGGACATAGGTTTTACAGTATGGGAGAAACTGAGCATGACTAAGATATCGTTTCTCCCATTCTAACATGATAATATTGGCATATAGGCCCCCACAAGAGGAGCCCATTGCCACCCCTTCATTATGGAGAAAATATTCACCTTCAAATAAAATGAAATTGTTTCTTAGTATTAATTCGCGCATTTGTTCATACAAGTTGATTTTTCTTGTGTTGCATTCTTAGACATCAAGTAGTCACAGAACCATTGTATGCCCAGCTCATGTGGTGTAACACTGTATAGGTTAACTACATAAACTGTAATAAATAAATATTCATCCTTGTATTCTATTTCATTAACCTTTCTTAAAAAATCCCATGAGTCAGTGCATACAGTAGGCTCATCCCATATATATTTACTCAACTCCTTGTCCAAATATTTTGCCATAGGATATGTTATGGAGCCCCTAGCATCCACATTCGGTCTCATAGGTGGTTGATTTAAATTTTTGTGGATTTTATGGGCTCCAAAAATAACTGGGGTAGATGGAAATTCAACCAAAAGGTAATGCATTTCATTAATAGAAATAAAGCTATCAATAAACATGTCATGTATAAACCCCTTAATTTTTCTATAGGCATCATTCACTTCATTTAAAGAGCTTTTTATGTATGTCTCAGTATTCAATATCGCAAACATCTTATTATAATCTATTTTGTGCATGATGACAACCCCTACCTGCTTTGTATGGCTTCATTATTCTTGCCCCTTTATTATACATGAGAAATTCTAGTTCAAATTCTTCATTATAATTTAAGTTCTTATTAACTTTTCTTCTATTAGAATGTTTACATAGTTAGAGCATAAGTTAAAGAGTAGAATTGGGGAACATCTGAGGAACATTCGATACAAATATAAATTCAGTGCCTTAGCTAAACACATTTCGGCACATCCTGAGTATAGCTTCAGATTTATTGTGTTGGATACTGTAAAATTAATGGAACGGGGGAGGCCTGGCCATACTTATTAGAGAAACTGGAACTTTCCTGGCAGCTTCGTCTGAATTCATTGTATTGGCCAGGTCTGAATGACAATGTGTCTATTAGTAGTTTATTAAAAATAAAGGCACTTGATAGACAGTAGTAGATTAATCTTGGTTATTATTCTCTTTATATATATATATATATATTGTATCTATCTATATATATATATATATATATATATATATATATATATATATATATAGGTTCATAGGTTCATACTAGGCTATCTGCCCAAGGGCATTTATAAGCCTAGCCCGTAGTTATGTGGCTTTCGCCACCCCTTTAGTTTGAATAAAAACTATGCCTATCATTTTGCTGTGCCTCTGTCAAGCAGTGACACTGAAGTAATCCTTGGGGTATATCTGCAGTCTCCCATCCATTGGTCAAGATTCCTCTTGAACAAGGCCAGAGAGGTGCTCTGCCTCACATGTACCGGGATTTTGTTCCACAGCATAGGGAGTCTCTGGGTGATGAATCTGTCCCTCCAGCACGTTCTATTTATAACCGTGTCAAGGTATATATATATATATATATATATATATATATATATATATTTTATAAAATTCATTTTAAATATATATACTGTTATCTATTACATATTTATACAATTACATAGTAAGGTTTTATATACAGGTATTCATCTTAGAAATCCATTTGATGCCATGGTATGGCTTTTCATGTCATATAGGACTTTTATTTATTGCTTTTCAAATCTGTTTAGAAATTGGATAGTATCATGCAGTATGAGAAAGTGCAATTATTTGTTATATGAATTATTATGGTCCCTTTATGTAACTATTTAAATATTGACATATATTATGACTGTTTTTATGTACTGCCACTTTAAAATTTTGGTTTCCTGCTTAGCCGGAAGAAATGAACTCACTATTCATTTGTATTTTAAATGTAGTTGTGCTGACAATACACTGTTTCTGATAGTCTCTTTTAAAGTTAATTTGAGACGAAAGCATTTATTTGTTGTTGTAAAATAAAGCTTTGGTGTTCCTGAAGGAGAACGGGTTTGTGTGGTACTTTGCTCTGCAGTTCCTGCATTTTGAAGTACTTGTTTACTGGGTTTTAGGTTGTTTTGCAGGTTATTCGATAGGTATGGTAAGAAGGTGTACTGTGTGCTCTCTGTTTTTAAGGGCTTTCAGCCAGACCCATATCGTCAAGTACCAAGTGCAAGTCTTAAACAACTGCTGGATAGTTGTGGGGGACTGTAGAAGATGCCAAGTGCTGCATTGGTACAGTATCTCCAGACCACCCTGTAATTAAGAAAGCATGCTATTAAATTTGGGTGTAATGCTGAAGATTCATCATCCAGGGCTACCACTACAAAGGCAGTTCTAGAAGGCACACCTGTGAGAGGAATTGGTCCCTTTACAAACAAGTCAGACTGTAGCACACTCTGCTCACATGGATAAAGAGCGCTGGTCTTTGGACCTCAGGCTTAGTGTGTTTCAGAAGTTGGAGGACAAGAAAAAGACTATAGAATCTGTGTAGCATATTTTCCATCCTGCCTGCCTAAGTACAACAGGAACTGCCTTTCTAAGCAAGATCCTTTCTGTTGGAGGCAAGACATAAGAAAACACATAAGGTAGGAAGGCTTTTTAGAGAAGAAAGAGGTTGCAAGAGTATAGATGGAGGATGTTCTTCGCGTTTCATTGTTGCAGTCATTACTTGTGGGTTATCCCTGCTGGGTAGCCCTTAGCCGGCCCGAATACCAGAGTAAAGATTTCCCTCCCGCGTCGGCTGTTCTGTGAGTGTGGCTGACATCAAGTCGTCAGGGCTATAGAGAGAGACAGCTGATGCCATTACATCAGTCTTTCTTGGAGTGGAGCCTGAAGCAGAAACAGTTTTCCGAGTGTGGCAGTCGGCCGTTGCTAGAGTGAGGACAACCGTCTAAAGCTAAGTACCCCATTGGCGAATCTTTTCTCATCTTAAACCGATGTCAGAGAAAGGTAATAACGGCCTCAGTTGTGGAAAGCAGATCTCACACCGAGACTTCATTCCCTCTGCGTCACTTGTTTAGGCCCAGACCACAACATTCCAGGGTGTTGGTTCTGTGCCCTCTTTAATGCCTGTACTATTAGCAGAAGAGTTGATGTTGTAGCAAGGATTTTAGTCAGTCTTTCCAGCAATGTGAAATGGCATCTGTCTCTCAGGCAGTTTCTGACTTACCAAGGAAGAAACAGGATAAGGATCGGCCGCTAAAAGTTAGGCTCTCTCACGACTCTGGACTACAGGCTACTACAGCTGAACTCAGTGAGGTGCCTTCGCAGCCCCTGACGACATCTGATGAACCATTGCAGGCTTCTACTAAGACCCATTCAGAGTCTGGTACGCCACCGGATCAGCCTCCTCCAGCCGGGATGTCGCTTTCTCCTCATGCAGTTGGGTGTGGAGAAAGAATTTGTAGGCACCGGTTTCCGCTGAGATCCCACTAACATGTGAAGTGCAAAATGGACCGACAACAGTGCCGCCGATTAAACTGACTCTGTATAAGGCTTCTGAATCAGCTAGGCCCAGGCCTAAATCTACCCCCAAAAAGCTTCCTTCCCAGGGCCCCAGCCTCTGACCTAGTACTAGCCAGCATGCACCTCAGTCGCAGCAGCTGCTCAGAATGGGAGAAGACCTCAGTACTGTGATCAGGGGTAACCAACCCCACCCTCCTACACCAGCCAAAAGAAGTCCTCACTGACCAAGAATCAGTTGTTTCTGTTTTAGAGGACTCGGACATAGAAGACCATCCCTTATCAGCCTTTGAGGATTCTGATGCTGATGAACAAAGAACTAGGCAGTGGTCCACCGTCACTCCTAGGCAAGGGAGTTCTAAACCCACTGTCTTTTCCAGGGATTCACAATGACTCCCTACCCCCCTCTGCCTCCCAGGTCCCCAGACAAACTAGGAGGAAGACCCTCTCTCTTCCTAGAAAGCTGGCAGGCCATCACCCCAGATCTATGGGTTCTGAAAATTTTTACCAGAGGGTACAGATTCCATTTCAAAGAAAAACCCTGGAGGTCAGGTTGCCCGGATGTCCCTGCAGGCCAGACAGCAAAAGCCTTTTGTCAGATCCAAAAGCTTTATGCCCAGGGAGCTGTAGAATCTGTGCCCAAGGAACAGACCGGAAAATGATTTTACTCAGACTATTCCTGGTCCCCAGAAAGGAGGGCACATGGTGCCCTGTCCTAGACCTCTCCAGCCTAAATCTGTCCTTTCTGGTTCCAAAATTCAAAATGTTAACACTACAAAAACTACTACCCTTGTTCATGCCACATCTGCAAAGCTAAAATTTCTCTACTGGAAGACAGTCTTCCTTCTGGCCATCACTTCAGCCAGAAGAGTCTCTGAGCTGCAAGCACTCATGGCTGTGGAACCCTTCATCATCTTCCATGCAGACCAGGTATCCCTCAGAACTAACCCAACCTTCATGCCCAAGGTGGTGTCCAGTGTGGCTCTCAACCAATCCATTCATTTACCCACCTTGTTTCCTAATCCCCAGAACAAGGGGGAAAGGATTCTTCATTCCCTAGATGTGCACAGACCGCTCAGATACTGTCTGGGCAGGACTAAAACCCTTCAAAGTCTGAAGAATTGCTGGTCAGCTTTGCTACAGGGCAGAAGGCAAAGCTATATCCTAGCAAACCATTTCCAAATGGATAGCACACTGTATCCATTTCTGCTACAAAGAGCATGGTAAGCCTCCCCACAAGTGGGTCAGGGCACATTCCACCAGAGCAGTCTCCACCCCTGCAGCTTTCCTCAGAGGAGTCCCCACCAGGGACATCCTGGAGGCTGCCACCTGGACATCTGTTCACACTTTTACCAAGCATTATCACCTGCCTTCCTTCTTCAAATCCAGGGCAGGGTTTGCCTCTGCAGTCTTGCAGGGCATCTCAGCCAGCCCCTAGCTTTCTTGACTGCCTTCACCCATTTCCTCAGCTTTGGGAATCTACCCAAATGCTATGACTGCAACAGTGAAACACTAAGAACATAGTACAGTTGTGTACACTTACCATAAATGTAGATGTTCTAGTGTATTCACTGTTGCAGTCCTGGATGTTCTTCGTGTTTCACTGTTGCAGTCATTACATTTGGGTAATCTGCTGGCAGGTTGCCCCCAGTCAACCTGAATAACAAAGTCTTGGGTCCTGCGTCGGTTGCTGTCTCCTCTTCCATGATGTCAGGTCATCAGGGGTATAAAACATGCAGCCGACGCCATTTTAGTCAGTCTTTCTTGCCGCGCGGTGCCCGAAGCAGAAGCAATTCGCAAGTGCCAGTCGGCCGACTCCTGAAATTTTCGCATTCGAGTTTCAGAACCAAAATCTTCAACCTAAAGCTAAGTACCCCATTGGAAAAACTTTTTCTTGCTCCTTACCGATGTCAGTAAAAGTTAATAATTGCATTACTTGTGGGAAGCAAATACCTCATAAGGATTTTCATTTGTAGTGCATTCCTTGCCTAGGCCCAGATCATAACTTGCCTTGCTGTCGGTTTTGTGCTAGATTTAACCAACGCACTATTAAGCGTCGGTATAGTTTTGCTTCTATATATTTTGGATCAAGATTTAGTTATCCTGATATGTCATCAGTTAGCAATCCGACTACCGGAATTCACAAAAAACGCAAAGAAAAAGAGACCGTCGAGGTCCAAAACTGACGACAAAACTTCTCCTAAGCCAGTCACTGGTACTCAGTGAGGTGCTTTCGCAGCCCCTGATACCCGCTACTTTTGAGTCACAGGCCTCTACCGAGACCCATGCGGAGTCTGGTATGCCACGAGATTCTCAAGAGTATTGAACCTGCGGATGTCTCTCCCTTGAATGGGTCCGGAGCCGCTGAGCGGGCACCGGATTCTGAGGGTGTTTTCAGGCCTCAACATTTTTATATTAAACCGACGCCAGCCATAAAAACAAGGTCAAAAACATGTTCTATGTCTAAAAAACCGACGCATGAACCACGTGCACAGGCCGCGATGCCTAAAAAAACAGATGATCAAAATGGCTGAGGACTTAATTACCTTGATCAGGGGTTCCCAACCCCCCCTTGATCAGGGGTTCCCAACCCCCCCTGCTAAGAGGCGTAGGCAAGGCACTGATTATGAGTCTTCATATCAGGTTTCCATTTCTTCTAATCAGAAATTTTGTATTCCACCCTATGAGGATTCTGATGCAGAGGAATCCATCCCATCTGATCTCCACGTGAGGATTACTCTTTTGGAGAGACTTTGCATACTTTAAGGGAACATTTTCACTGAGAGAGTCAGGACTTCTCTGAATCTAAAATGGCTTAGGGATTTCCTTCTTCCTCAGCATAGGCCTTTGGCTATTCCCCCTGTATTAGACATTGTTGATGATGTGTTTTCGGAATCAAGCATGGCTTCTGATTCCCTACCTCTGGCTCCTTGTAAGCCAGACAGATTTTGCAGGGTTCCTGACTCCCACAAATTTCTATTCAGAAATCCTGCTGCTGATCCTGACTATTTCTCAGGGTCCCAAGGGTGTAAAGGCCTCTACAGCCAAAAATCCTACCCCCTCTGATAGAGATTCCAGGGCGCTGGATAGATGGGGAAAGAAGGTTTATACGTCTGCTACCTTGGCAATCAGAGCCTTAAACTGCCAGTTTCATATGCTTAAATATTAACAGCATGTTATTGCCTTACTCAAACAGAAAAATGGTGTTGATTTTTGATTGTGTGAAAATGAAGAGCACAGGATTTATTGTATTCAGCAGAACAAGTTGGAAAGCATACTTTGCAATGTGGTTTTAATTCATTGGAGGCCTCTTGCAGGGCCGCAGTAACTGGATCTGTGATTAGAAGGCATGCCTGGCTCAAGGAGCTAAATCTGCGTGATCATGTTAAATCTAAATTGTTGGATGCTCCCTTGCTGCATGATACTCTGTTTGGTAATAAGGCAGAAGAGGTTTTAAAGAAAATGGAAGATAAAGCTAAATCTATGCAAACTGTAAAATATTTCTTGCAAGTGCAGCCATGCAGGTTTAGTAGGCACTGGCCTACTAAAAATTGGTCCTTTCCTGTGTCCAAAAGAGCCACTCAAAGCAAATCCAGGTGCTCAGAAGGCTCCAGATACCAATCACAGGGTTCTTACAGGTCAAAGCAATGGGGTGCCTCCACCTCCAAATCTGGAGGAAACAAAGCAGTCTCGACTTCCCTCTACCATCACCAAGCACTTATCTTTTGGCAGCCCCCTTGGGGGGAAAACTAGCACTTCATGCTCAAAACTGGCAGTTAATTACCCAGGACAAGTGGGTATTGAACATAACATCCCAGGGGTACAGATTTCATTTCCATACTTTGCCAATTTCAAAACGGATGGCCAGACCTGCTACAAAATCAGTGGGCAGAGGCTCAGAAACAAGTTACGTCCCTCATGGATATGGGGGCTATTCAGCCAGTACCAGAAAAGGAAAAAGGACAAGGTTTTTATTCAAGGCTTTTCCTGGTATCCAGAAAAGACAATTCTTAGCGTCCAATACTGGACTTATTGATTTTGAACACATACCTGGATATTCCAAAATTCAGAATGCTGACTTTACAACAGCTACTGCCTATGGTGGGCAGGAACGCTTAGTTAGTGACTCTAGACTTAAAAGAAACATACCTGCATATCCCAATAAGGGAATCGTGCAGAAGATACCTACGCTTCAAGGCAGGTTTTTTGCATTACCAATTCCCTGCACTGCCCTTTGTCTTATCTACTGCACCCAGGGTCTTTACAAAGTGCCTGGCACCAGTGATTGCATTCAATGGTACCTAAAAAGTTTATGGAGCCAACATTGTCACAGTCTGCAAACAATGATTCCTCTCATTCCCTGCCTACAACAGAAGTTTCTTTGGTGGGCAGAGACATGTCACCAAAACAAGGGACTGTCATTCACTCTACCCCCTGCCACCCAAACCCTAAATACAGACGCATCAGACTATGCTTGGGGGGCCCACCTGGCGGGGAGATGCATTCAGGGCAAATGGAGCCCAAAACAAATGCATCTGCATATCAACCAGAAAGAGATGCTGGCTGTTCAGAATGCTCTCACAGCCTTCAAGGATTTACTTCATCCAGGACAACTACTGATAAAGACGGATAACACCACAGTTATGTGGTACATAAAAAAGCAGGTGGGTACACATTCCTAGCCCCTTTGCAGACTAGCCATGGCATTGTGGAACACAGCTTTGACTTACCAAATGCATCTTCAAGCTCAATTCCTGCCAGGAAAACAAAATACTGTGGCAGACGACCTAAGCAGAAATCTTATGGACCTGCACGAATGGAAACTGGACCCACAAATCTTCAGCATGCTAACACAGAACTGGGGGAGCCCAGACATAGATCTATTTGTCTCTCCCCAAAATTATCAGTTGGACAAATTCTGCACAAGAACTCATCACAAAAAAACATGGAAAGTGGATGCTCTACCCTTCAGTTGGAAAAACCTATCAGTCTATGCCTCCCCCCCCCTGCCTCTTCTCTCCAAGGTCTTACTAAAAGTCAGACAGGAAAAGCCAAGAATGATCCTGGTTGCTCCGGACTGGCCTCGGCAACACTGGTACTCACTTCTAAGGAATATGTCTCAACTTCCCTCTTGGTACTTGCCTCAAATACCTCATCTGCTGTCTCAGCAGAACAATCAAATACTGTACACTCAGCTCCAAACCCTGAACCTTGCAGCATGGCTGATCATTTAATTATTCAAACAACACCTCTCAGTAAATCTGTGATGGATGTCATTTTGGAAGCCAGAAGGCCTAGCACTAGAATATCTTATGCTGATGAATGGAAGAGATTCTGTGCTTGGAACCAAGCACAAGGAACAGACACAGCAAAGCCCAGTATTCCTCAGATTTTACAATATTTGACTGAGATGCTTGACAAGGGCTTATCTTTTTCTTCTATAAAAATCCATGCCTCTGCCATCTCGGCTCATTACAACACAGAGCCTCCCCTCTTTTCTCATCCTGTGCTTAAACAGTATCTTAGACGGGCCAAAAATTTAAGGCCTCCCAGAAGATCACCAACTCCTGCATGGGACCTCAGTTTTGTGCTGAAAAACTCACCCTGCCTCCTTTTGAACCAGCAGCTACTGTGGATATAAAATTTCTATCTTGGAAGACAGCTTTTCTCTTGGCAGTCACTTCAGCAAGAAGGGTTTCAGAACTACAGGGTCTCATGGCTGTGGAGCCTTTTTATTATTTTTTAACCCGGACAGGGTTTCCCTCAGGACCAATCCTTCTTTTATGCCTAAAGTGGTATCCAGTGTGGCTCTTAACCAGACAATTCACCTGCTAACTTTTTACCCAAATCCACAGAACAAGGGGGAACGGATTCTGCATTAATTGGACGTACACAGACTAATAAGATTATACTTAAACAGGACCAAATCTCTAAGAAAGTCTGAGCAACTACTGGTAGCATTTGCTACAGGGTCAGAGGGGAAGGCTGTATCAAAGTAGACTGTTTCTAAATGGATAAGCCACTGCATTCGTTTTTGCTACTTGCACCATGGTAAACCTGTGCCCAAGGGGATCGGGTCTCATTCCACCAGGGCTGCCTCTACCTCGGCAGCTTTTCTCAGAGGAGTTCCAACCAAAGACATTCGAGAGGCTGTTACTTGGAGCTCTGTTCATACTTTCACAAAGCATTAACATTTGCCTCTCTTCTCCAAATCCAGGGCAGGCTTTGCCACTGCAGTTCTGCAGGGCCTTATAGCCGCTCCTAATGCTGTTTAGTTCCATCCTCCCATCCATCACTTTGGGATTCTACCCAAATGTAATGACTGCAACAGTGAAACACGAAGAACATAGTACAGTTGTGTACACTTACCATAAATGTAGATGTTCGAGTGTATTCACTGTGGCAGTCCGGGTTACCCACCTGCTATATCTCCCTTTTCTATACCTTTTCTTTCCTTCACTATATACTAAAGCCTGTGTGGTGTATTTGCTGTTAGATGAAGGTAAAGTTTATGTTGCTAAAAGTGCATTTACATATATTTTTGTTTTTATATATATATATATATATATATATATATATATATATATAATTTTGCTCCCCATTTGGGGGGCATCTGACATCTGGGGCAAGAAGAACTGAATAAAATGGTGTCGGCTGCATGTTTTATACCACTGACGTCATGGAAGAGGAGACCGCAACTGACACAGGACCCAAGACTTTATTTCTGCCGACTGAGGGCAACCTGCCAGCAGATTACACAAATGTAATGACTGCAACAGTGAATACACTCGAACATCTACATTTATGGTAAGTGTACACAACTGTACTTTTCCCTCCCTCCAGCCCCCTTTTTTTTCCCTCCTTCTCCTTTTGTTACCTTTCTTCCTTCTTGTTCTCTTTTCGTTACACGGGACATATTGGTATTTATTTTCCACTGGTGGGGTTCTTCCAGCAGAACCTGGCCTCCTACCTTCCTGACAGGTTAGAGATGTAATGGTGTCAGCTGCCTTGCTTTATACCACTGACGACCTGACGTCAGTCCTCAAGCGTAAGCAACTGACACAGAAATCCTAAGTCCTGGTATTCGGGCCGGCCAAGGGCTTCCCTGGCAAGGATAACCCAAATGTGACAACTGCGACAGTGAATACACTCGAACATCTACATTTATGATAAGTGTACACAACTGTACTTTTCTTATTGTAAAATATTTTCTTGTTTGCTTGCATTGGCAAGCATGATTTTCTGTTTTCTTATGTGATTTTATTCACTCTGCCTGTATAAGGTTCAGTGAGTTCAGCGCAGTACCTCAGTAAAAAATATAAATAAAGTGAAAGTAAATGTTCAGACATAGAGACTAACACATGTGTTCTAGGACTGCTGTACATCTCTCTAGCAAATTAATGAAAACAGTCTGTTACTGAAGCACAAACTCTGATTAACACATTTGTATTAAATATTGTCCGGTGTCATAATATGATACACTGATGTCCTTCATGGATGCATCTGCAGTCATAACAAGTGGGTTGTCCTGTCGTCAGGCAGCCCTGCAGTCGGCCGGATTCCAAAGTCCGGGTCCGGCTTCGGCTGATGTCGCACTCCACCCGACGTCATCTCTGTTGGTCTTCGGGTATAAAAGCATCAGCCGACGCCATTTTCCTCAGTCTTTCTTGCCGCGTGGCGCCCGAAGCAGAAGCTGTTCGCAAGTGCCGGTCGGTCGGATCCAGAGATTACTTCTACCGAATACTACTTCGAAGACTTCTAAAGCTAAGTACCCCGTTGGGGACTCTTTCTTGCCTCAGCCGATGTCAGAAAAAGTTAACAATTGTTTAACCTGTGGGAAACAAATACCTCATAAAGATTTCCACTCTTACTGTCTGCCTTGTTTAGGCCCAGCCCACGACGTAGCAGCCTGTTCGGCCTGTGCCTCTTTCAACCGACGAACGCTTAGGCGTCGGTCGGAGTTTGCAGAACAGTTTTTCGGTTCTGATTTTGCGTACATTATGCCGTCGGATCCTCCGACTACCCCCAAAAAACGCAAAGATAAAGACCGACACTCGCGGTCCGCGGTTTCGGCCGAAACCACGGTAAAGCAAACCGCGACTGTCTCGGTTTCGGCTGAAACCGAGAAAACTGCTCAAAGTACAGCTGAACCTATTCTTACAACTGAGGCCCCTGCTACAACTCTTGAATCGACCTCAGAAATTTTACCCACTACGGTGGTTGACTTATCAGACACCATCCCCTTGGATGTCTCTACCCCAGCACGTGGTGCTGCTAGGCCTCCAGCTGCTATGTCCATTAAGGCCTTCGCCAGGGCTAAAGCAGCCAAGACTACTAAATCAGTGCCTGTTAAACTCCCCACATCCAGGCCCCCTTCTAGTTCTCAAATGCTTTCTTTGGCAGAAGATTAAATTTCTTTAATTAGAGGATCTCAATCTCACCCAGACAGGGCCTCTCAGCCCCAGAGAAGAGACCTAGGGCAGAGCCCCCTGAGCCAGTGTCTTCTGATGATTCTGCTGCTGAATCAGACATAACTGACCAGCCTGAGGCTCCCTTCTCCAATTTTGAAGATTCTGATGCTGAAGAATCCATTCCAGCTGCTTCCCCACCAGAAGAATTCTCCTTTGGGGAAACCTTGCATGCCATGCGAGAACAGTTCCAATGGCAGCAACAGGATTTTTCAGACTCCAGAAAAGACTTAGGACCTTTCTGCACCTCCCACAGCACAGGCCCTTAGCTATACCTCCTGTTCTCTCTGTGGTGGATGATGCTTTCAATGATGTTTGCTCCGCTCCAGATTCTTTACCCCAGCCCCTGCCAAACCAGACAGATTTTACAGGGTGCCAGATACTCATCACCACCTTTACAAGGCCCCACTTGCAGACCCAGAAACTATATCCCAGGGTCCCAAGGCAGTAGCAGCGACCACAGCTAAAACCCTATTCCTTCTGAAAGGGAAGCAAGGTCACTAGACAGATGGGGTAAAAGGTCTACACTTCAGCTACTCTCTCAGCTAGAGCTTTAAACTGTCAATTTCACATGATACAATACCAAGAGTTTATGCTTGATCAGTTAACTAAAAACTAACCACTGATGAATCTCTTGATAAGAAATATGTATTAGAGATGGTAAATAACATACAACAGGTTAGCAACCATTCCTTAAAATGTGGCTATGATGCACTGGAGGCTTCATTTAGATCAGCCATGACAGGCACAGTGATAAGAAGGCATGCATGGCTAAAGGAACAAGCTTTACCGGATCATGTTAAAGCTAAGTTGCTAGATGCTCCTATGGACAAGACAAGTTTGTTTGGTACACCTGCCCAGCAGGTTATGAAGAAAATGGAAGAAAAGGCAAAATCTGTTCAAACTGTTAAAGATTTCTTGCAGGTTCAACCCCAAGGTTTAGCAGGAACTGGCCTGCCAAAATTGGTCCTTTCCTGACTCCACAAAATTTCAAAGGGGCAGGAATAGGCGTTCCAGAGGCAGAAACCAATCCAGAGGAGGTGCCTACAGAGGACGACAGTGGCAAGGTAACAACAGAGGCACAGACACAGCCACTGCCACTACATCAGCACAACCACAGTGACTTAATCCTAAATCCGCCTACCAGGGAACAAATAGCAGCTCCTCTAGGCGGAAAGTTAACCTTATTTTCAAAGAACTGGCACTACATAACAAAAGACAAGTGGATTTTACAAACCATAGATCAAGGTTACGGTTTCACTTCCACACTTTACCAGTCAAAGAGGAATGCCAAATCTACCTCCAAATCAAAAACAGAGGCTCTACGCCAGATAATGGAGTTAGCAAACATGAGAGCTGTGGAAAGAGTGCCAACAGCAGAACAAGGAAAGGGTTCTACTCCAGACTATTCCTAGTTCCAAGAAAGGAAAAAGTTGGAGACCAATTCTCGACCTGTCCACCTTAAATACATACATCATTGTCCCAAAATTCAAAATGCTGACCCTACAGCAACTTCTTCCCATGCTGGGCAAGGAGTCTTGGCTGGTAACTCTAGATCTCAAGGAGGCATACCTGCACGTCCCCATTCGACCAATCTGCAGAAGATACCTCAGATTTCTTGCAGGATCAGGGCACTATCAATTCTCAGCATTGCCCTTTGGCTTATCTACTGCGCCCAGAGTATTCACAAAATGCCTGGCATCAGTAATCGCCCATTGCAGACTACAGGGAATTCAAATTTACCCATACCTGGACGACTGCCTGCTACAAGGGGACAACAAAAGCAAGCTGACAACAGATTTACAAAGGGTCAATTACTTGCTACAAGGACTGGGATACACAGTCAATTTACAAAAGTCAAGGCTGATACCATCCCAAACAAGGACATTCTTGGGCGGAATTGGACACAGTACAACAAATGGCATTCCTGACTACAGAAAAACAAAAGAACTTCCTCTTTACTTCTTGGCACTAACAAAACTGAACAAGTTAACAGCAAGAAAAGTTCTGCAGGCCTTGGGCTTCATGGCATCATGCATAATCTTGGTCCCATTTGCCAGACTACATATGAGGAAACTACAGTGGTACCTAAAGAATTTATGGTCCCAACACAGACACAGTCTAGAAACAGAAATCCCACTAATTCCATGCTTAAAACAGGAGTTCCTATGGTGGGCTCAGGCATGCCAGTCAAACCCAGGCCTACCCTTTCGCAGATGTCAACCAAGCCAGACCATCACAACAGACGCTTCAGACCTAGGATGGGGGGCCCACATGCTGGACAAATGCGTGCAAGGATTGTGGACACAGGATCAACTTCACCTGCACATCAATCTAAAAGAAATGCTGGCAGTAAAACTGGCAATCCAAAAGTTCAAAACATTTCTCAAAGAGGGCCAGTTGATGATGAGGACAGACAACACCACAGTCATGTGGTACATCAACAAACAGGGAGGCACTCATTCATACCCCCTATACAGAATGACCTTGGAGCTGTGGACCCTGACACTCAGCTACAACATTCAGTTACAGGCAATATTTGTACCGGGGAAAGACAATACTCTAGCAGACATATTAAGCAGAACCACTTCGGATGCCCACGAATGGAAGCTGCACCCGGACATCTTCAAGACCATCTCGAAGAAATGGGGAATGCCACAGATAGACCTATTCGCATCACCTCTCAATCACCAGCTCAAAAAATTCTGCACAAGGACATTCCACCCACTAGCATGGAAAGTGGACTCACTCTCCTTCAACTGGAAAGGCCTAACAGCATATGCATTCCCACCTCTTCCTTTGATACACAAGGTACTACTAAAAATCAAGGAAGAACGTCCAAGGATAATCCTGATAGCTCCAAACTGGCCAAGACAACACTGGTACCCACTACTGAAGAGCATGTCTCGGAACAATATCTGGCCAATACCCCTGATGCCTTTGATGTTAACTCAGAACAACTACAGCATCATACATCCAAACCTAAAACGCTGCAACTGACTGCATGGAACATCACATAGCAGCAGCTAATCCAGAACTTTCCCAAAGAGTTAAAGACATTATTCTGGAAGCACGCAGACCTTCAACAAGAAGGAACTATGCTGGAAAATGGAAAAGGTTTGTCATTTGGAGTACGGAAAGAGGAAAAGATGTGTCAAACATAGATATGCCTAACATTCTGGAGTATCTGGCGAACTTCTTCATTCAGGCCTGTCCTACTCCTCCATCAAGATACATGCATCAGCTATTTCAGCAGAATACAGCTTTGATCCACCTGTTTTTCGCACCCTTTGCTCAGGCAGTTCCTCAGAGGAATCAAGAATGTAAAACCTCCAAGGAAACCACCATTACCAGCTTGGGATTTAAACTTTGTGCTAGAAAAGTTGACACTATCACCCTTTGAACCAGCAGCAACAGCAGACCTACAACACCTGTCATGGAAAACTGCTTTCCTACTGGCAATTACTTCAGCAAGGAGGGTTTCAGAACTACAGGCCTTAATGGCAGTGCAACCCTTCCTAATCTTCCACCAAGATAGAGTGTCCATGAGGACTAATCCTACATTTATGCCCAAGGTGGTATCCAGAGTGTCTTTAAACCAGGCAATCCACCTACCTACCTTCTTTCCCAACCCACAAAACAGAGGGAAAGAATACTGCATACCTTGGATGTACATAGACAGCTACGCTACTACTTGGACAGAACAAAAATAGCAGAAAGACTGACCAACTTTTGTAGCCTATGCAACAGGAAGGGAAGGAAAAGCTATTTCCAAACAGACAATCTCCAAATGGATAGGAAATTGCATACGATACTGTTACTCCTTCCATGGAAAACCAATTCCACAGAACATAAGACCTCATTCTACAAGGGCAACAGCCACTACCACAGCCTTCTTACGAGGAGTGGCAACCAAAGACATTATTGAGGCGGCTACTTGGACCTCCGTGCATACATTTGCCAAGCATTATAATTTGCCTCTATATTCCAGATCCCGAGCAGGGTTTGCCACTGCTGTACTGCAAGGGATCCTAAACACACCATAATCTACTTTTATCCTCCTCCCTAGTTGGCTATGGTATTCTACCCAGTTGTTATGACTGCAGATGCATCCATGAAGGACATAGTACAGTTTTGTACCTACCATAAATGTAGATGTCCGAACTGGATAGCATCTGCAGTCAGGATTACCCTCCCTCCTTCCCCTCTGTGGTACTCCTAGGGTGTTTACCCTCCTAATAGCTAGCTGTTGGGGGGGAGTCTTTTATGGTGTATTTGTTTGTATATATGTACATATATGCTTATTGCTGTGTTTACCTCTATCTATTTGGAAACATTGGCATCTATCCAAATTTTTAGCCTGCAAGAGGGCTACTGGCATCTGGGGCAAGAAACACTGAGGAAAATGGCGTCGGCTGATGCTTTTATACCCGAAGACCAACAGAGATGACGTCGGGTGGAGTGCGACATCAGCGAAGCGGACCCGACTTTGGAATCCGGCCGACTGCAGGGCTGCCTGACGACAGGACAACCCACTTGTTATGACTGCAGATGCTATCCAGTTCGGACATCTACATTTATGGTAGGTACAAAACTGTACTTTACATGCTCTATAATTTGAAATCACATTGGGATATAATTCAAACCATCTGTTAATAAGTGTAAATGAATAGTATACACGGAACACCACCATGTATTCGCTGTCCTGTATAGTTTCTTCTCTCTCTTTTTTTTCATCATGCAGGAATGTAATTCAAGACCCTCTGTATGCCTTTTAACCATGACATGTATTTTATTTAACAAAAAACTGGGCACAGTGTTGTGGTGAGGTCACATTCCACATGAGCAATACCCTCAGCTTCAGCCTATTGTAAGAGTATACAGGCCGAAGCCTTCTGTGAAGCAGCAATGTTGACATCATCCACACCTTCTCCAGGCACTAAAACTAGACATCTAAGGGTAAAATGACCTTGAGCTCTGCAATACTTCTTGGCCATTTTCTAGTAATTGTCTTTTTGCCAGCTAATAACATTAAACTAAATGACGCCTTACTGTGTCTAGGCAATTCAGTATCCCAGCTTAAAAGAATATTGTTTTTAGTTTTTCTTTTAGCTTTTAGTTATAGCAGTTTCCCACTTGCAATATTTCTGGCAGAAAACCTTGTGGTGTAGTTTTAAAATCTGCCAGCTCATCACATTCCCCGTAAAACATGTTGGCAGTTGCTTCTGTTTTTCCTGTCACCTGTAGCATTTGCTATGTACCTGAGGAAAAATTCTTTGAGGTCTGCACTAGGTTTAAAAATACTTATTCAAAAACGTCCAAGCAAAATCCTAAACTAGATTTTCTTGCATACTTGGGAGCCATGCATATGTCCTTCCCTTGTTCTTTTGTAAACTGCTTTTCCAGTCTCACTTCCCAATACTTTCTAACCTCCTCTGATTGATTCTTGTAGTTACAGTGCAGTATTTTATATGCCGTGCTGATTGTCCTTTTTTAGCAGCAGCTTCTGTTCTAGACTCTACTAAAAACTCTACTAGAAATGGTATTTCACTTAGGCCTCCCCATCCCTTTCTCTTTGTTAATCCCGGTTAGGGAAGGCAATGTCTAACCAGCAATGCAGACTTCTGCTTGGCCTCATCCCACTATGTTACCTGTCCATCTTTAGTTATTTGCTCCTCATATCTTGGTCCCTTTTCTAGATGTTCTTCATTCCACATTGCTGCAGTCCTAACTATTGGGTAGTCCGCTGTCCAGTCGGCCCGAATACCAAAGTATATGGCTGGCGTCGGTCAAGGCGCATTAGACTGGCGTCAGTGCGACAGGGTACTAATGCGCATGACCGACGTCATATCCTTAGTCTTTTTTGCCGCATGGTCCGATGCAGAAGCAGTTTTGCGAGTGCAGGTTGGCGTTCTGAAAGTTTCTGAAGTCAGAGTTTCAGACCGAATCAAAGTTGGCTAAGTACCCGTTGGGGAATATTTTGGTTTTTCTTGCCTCAGTATTTAACGGATGTCAGAAAAAGTGAATAACTGCATTTCTTGTGGGAAACAGCTACCTCATAGCGCTTACCATACTTTGAGTATACCTTGTCTAGGGCCTCAGCACGGCGTTGTTGGATGCCGCTCTTGTGCTAGATTTAACAAGCGTACTATTAAGAGAAGGTTAGACTGTGCCAGGTTAGTTTTGGGAAGCGTTGTAATTATAAAATGCCGTCGGATGCTCCGGCCGCTTCGACCAAAAGCGCAAGGACAAAGCAGCAAAGCCTAGAGTGGAGGAACCGACAGTCCCGGACGTCGGTTCTTTAGAAGGCTCAGTGGAGCCGGAGGTTTTGCCAGGAGTTTCTTTGGAGTCTCAGGGAGAGACTTTACTGTTACAGGATGTGTCCTCTCAGGAAGTAGGCCAGGCTGAAGGGGCTTCTCAGGTGGCTGTTCTTCCCTCTCTTGCTAAGGTGGTTAGGGCCTCCCCTTCTGTTTCCAAGACTTCTTTAAGAGGCAGGCCTAGTTTAGCTTCAGTGGGGGTTTCTCCGAGTGTTTCAGGGTCTTTGCCTAAGAAGCATATGCTAAAAATGGCAGAGGATTTGATTACTATGATTAGAGGTTCTATGCCCCCTCCTGATAAGAGGCCTAGGGTGGAACCTGAGTTTGAGAGTTTTGAGCAATGTTCGAGGCTTCGAGTCTTGACTGAAGACTTGCAGGAGTATCCTCCTTATTCTGATTCTGATGTGGATGATTCTACTCCTTCAGCTTCGCCTCCTGAGGATTTTTCATTTTCAGAGACTCTGCATTCCATGAGGGAGCATTTTAAATGGGAAGGTCAAGATTTCTCTGATTC
Organism: Protopterus annectens; assembly: GCF_019279795.1. NCBI lineage: Eukaryota > Metazoa > Chordata > Ceratodontiformes > Protopteridae > Protopterus > Protopterus annectens. The sequence goes on from NC_056746.1 coordinate 1,142,580,144, forward strand.
CAGGAAGAGGCTTAGGGAATTCTTGTTTTACCCCAGCATAGGCCTTTAGCTATACCTCCTGTTCTGAATGTGGTAGAAGATGTTTTTGCAGAGGCTTCCCTGAATCCTGATTCTTTGCCTCCTGCCCCAGTTAAACCGGATAGGTACTATAGGGTGCCTGAGGCTCATAAGTATCTTTTTAAGAGTCCTAGGGCAGACCCAGAAACTGTCTCTCAGGGGCCTAAAGGTGTGAAGGCTTCTGTTGTTAAAAATCCTGTTCCTCCTGATAAAGAGGCAAGGGCTTTGGATAGATGGGGAAAGAAAGTGTATACTTCTTCCACTTTAGCCATGAGGGCGTTGAATTGTCAGTTTCACATGTTAAAATATCAGAATTATCTCCTTTCACAATTGAAGTCTAAGGTGGATGCTCTGGCTGAAGGTATTGAGTGTAAAGAGTTGCAGGATTTAGTTCATGTGTCTGAACAGGTGGGTAAGCATTCCTTGCAGTGTGGTTTTGATGCTGTGCAGGCCTCCTCGAGGGTGGCTGCCACTGGTTCTGTTCTTCGAGGCACGCCTGGTTGAGAGATCAGAATTTAGCTGAGCATGTTAAGACAAGGATTTTGGATGCTCCTTTACAGTCTGATGTGTTGTTTGGTTCGCCTGTGGAAGCAGTTTTAAAGAAAATGGAGGACAAGGCTAAGTCTATGCAAACTGTTAAGGATTTTTGCAGGTGCAGCCTCCAAAGTTTAGTAGAAATTGGCCTACTAAGGGATGGACATATCCTGCTTATGATTCCCAGTCTAGGGGTAGGTCTAGGCGTGGTAGGGGCGGAGCTCAAGGTTCTGTTAGGCCTAGAACAGGAGTTCACCTGCTCAGACTTCTGGTGAGGGCAGGGGTCAGTCCTTTCGTAAACAGACCCAATGACCTGCCTTTTCAGCTGCCAGTACATTCTCGCCTGGCAGCACCTTTGGGAGGAAGGCTGTCTCTTTTCAAAGAAAATTGGGATTTAATTACCCAAGACAGATGGGTTCTGGATATCATTCACCACGGTTACAGGTTTTATTTCCATACCTTGCCTCCTTTCAAAGGCATGCCAGACATTCCTCCTCTACAAAGACAAGAGGCTCACAAGCAAATTTCTCTGTTGCTCCAAATAGGGGCCATTCAGCCAGTTCCTGTGCCAGAAAGGGGCCTAGGATTTTATTCTCGCCTGTTCCTAGTACCGAAGAAGGGGAACACGTGGAGACCAATTTTGGATTTATCTATCCTCAACACTTATCTGGACATTCCCAAGTTTCAAAATGTTGACGTTACAACAGCTTTTACCTCTGCTGGGCAAAGATCACTGGATGGTAACTTTAGATCTCAAGGAAGCTTACCTTCATGTGCCTATCAGACTAAGTTGCAGGAAGTATCTGCGTTTTCGAGCTGGAAATTCTCATTATCAGTTCTCTGCATTGCCCTTTGGCTTATCTACTGCACCCAGAGTATTCACAAAGGTTCTGGCTCCAGTGATAGCTTACTTCAGACTAAAAGGAATTCAAATCTATCCTTACTTGGGCGACTGCCTGATTCTGGCTCAAGAAAAGGAAGACCTTTTACAGCATTTGGAATATGTGATAGCAGTGCTAAGATGCCTAGGGTATTCTGTGAACGAAATAAAGTCCAGTCTAGTACCCTCTCAAGACATGTGCTTTCTGGGTGTGAGACTGAATACAGCAGCCCAGATGGCCTTTTAACCCCGGACAAACAAAAGAATCTTTCCAGTTACTTCCATCACCTATCTCTTCAGTCCGGGCTGACTGCAAGGACAGTCCTTCAAGCCTTAGGGTTCATGGCATCTTGTATTCTGGTACTTCCCAATGCCAAACTGCATATGAGGAAGCTGCAATGGTATCTCAAAATGTATGGACACAGCACTGCCAGGATTTGGACACTGTCATTCAAATAATACCTTGCATTCAAAAGGAATTTTTGTGGTGGGCTCAGGAATGTCACCTAAACAAGGGACTCTCTGTGACCCGGCCAGAGGCGAGTCAGATTCTAACGACAGATGCCTCAGACATTGCTTGGGGAGCTCATCTAAATGGAAAGTGGATACAAGACAAGTGGCCTGCCAGACTACAGCATCTACATATCAACATGAAAGAGATGTTAGCAGTCCAGTTTGCATTAATGGCTTTCAACAAGTTACTTCTTCCAGGGCAGGTGTTGATTCTAACAGACAACACAACTGTCATGTGGTACATCAACAAACAAGGGGGAACACATTCTTACCCGTTATGCAGGCAAGCAATGATTTTATGGGAGACTGCGCTCAGCTTGCAACTAACTCTTCAGGCAAGGTTTCTGCCAGGAGCACAGAACTCCTTAGCAGATGTGTTAAGCAGACAAGTCATGGATCCCCACGAGTGGAAACTGGATCTTCATGTATTTCAAAAATTGACAGTGTCATGGGGAACTCCAGACATAGATCTGTTCGCTTCTCCACTAAACCACCAGCTGCCAAAGTTTTGCACAAAGAGGTTTCATCACACAGCTTGGAAAGTGGATGCTCTTTCTTTCAGTTGGAAAAATCTTCATGTGTATGCCTTTCCACCTCTGCCTCTTCTCCCAAAGGTGCTCCTAAAGGTCAGACAAGACAAGCCAAGGATGATTTTAATAGCTCCAGATTGGCCTCGGCAACACTGGTACCCATTACTGAGGAGTCTGGTAAGGAAGCCTCCATGGCCTTTACCTTTGATTCCACACCTGTTGTCTCAGAGGGACGGTCACCTGCTCAATGTCAAGCTCCACTCTCTTCATCTAACAGCCTGGCATATTCTGTTTTGAAACACAGCAGGTCTCAACTTCCTCAACAAGTTTTAAATGTGATTATGGAAGCCAGAAGACCTAGTACAAGGAAGGTGTACGCAGAAAAATGGAAGAGATTTTTATTTTGGAGTGCAGCAAACAATTTGGAGATTTCTGAGCCTAATTTGAGTGTGGCTCTTCAATATCTTACTGAGTTATTGGACAAAGGTTTGTCTTTCTCTTCCATTAAGATTCATGCTGCAGCAATTTCAGCTCACTATGATTGTGATCCACCATTGTTTTCGCATCCTTTGTTCAAGCAATTTCTTAGAGGGACAAAGAATATAAGACCCACACGTAGAGCTCCTACTCCTGCTTGGGATCTCAATTTTGTGTTGGAGAAACTTACTCTACAACCTTTTGAGCCTGCGGCTACTGCTGACTTGAAATACTTGTCATGGAAGACTGCTTTTTTGTTGGCCATTACTTCTGCAAGAAGGGTTTCTGAGTTGCAGGCCCTTATGGCGGTTGAGCCTTTTTTGATTTTTCATAAGGATAGGGTATCATTACGTACTAATCCTTCTTTTATGCCTAAGGTGGTTTCTAGTGTGGCTTTAAACCAAACTATTCATTTGCCTACTTTTTATGCAGATCCCCAAAATAAAGGGGAAAAGATTTTGCACACTTTAGATGTACACAGGCAATTGCGTTATTATTTAAGCAGGACTAAGGATTTTAGGCAGTCTCAGCAGTTGTTTGTTTCTTTTGCTTTGAGTTCAGGGCAAGCCTGTGTCAAAACAAACTATTTCTAGGTGGATTGGGTTTTGCATTGCATTTTGTTATTCCCATCATGGTAAGGAGATTCCAGCTGGGATTAGGCCTCATTCCACTAGGGCTACTGCCACTTCAACAGCTTTTCTAAGGGGGGTGGCAACTAAGGATATTTTGGAGGCAGCTACTTGGAGTTCAGTGCATACTTTCTCTAAGCATTATCACCTTCCTCTCTACTCTAAGTCTAGGGCTGGTTTTGCCACAGCTATTTTGCAAGGCATGTTGTCAGCTCCTGTTTCCTTATGATTTGCCAGCCTCCCTTACCTCTGCTTTGGGATTCTACCCAATAGTTAGGACTGCAGCAATGTGGAATGAAGAACATAGTACAGTTTTGTACCTACCATAAATGTAGATGTTCGAGGATCCACATTGCTGCAGTCCAATTACCCTCCCTCCTTCCCTCTGTGTTTAGGGGTGGTTGTGTAGGTGAGGTTATATTCTGGTACTTTTGTATATATTGTACATATTTTTGGTGCAGGTATGTTTGGAGTTTTGGTATTGGCCTTGTCTTTTTAGGGTCTTCTGACATCTGGGGCAAGAAAAGACTGAGGATATGGCGTCGGTCATGCGCATTAGTACCCTGGCGTACTGACGTCAGTCTAATGCGCCTTGACCGACGTCAGCCATATACTTTGGTATTCGGGCAGACTGGACAGCGGACTACCCAATAGTTAGGACTGCAGCAATGTGGATCCTCGAACATCTACATTTATGGTAGGTACAAAACTGTACTTTTTCATCAATGAATTCAAGACCCATCTTGCTTATTTTCTGAACCCCTACTTGCAGCCACCCCTATTGAGAAAGTCTCTTTTCTCCATTCCTCTGTTGACTTGGTTCTTACTTTTTGCAGCTTTAACCATGCAGAGTATTATATTCATATTAGAAAAAGCAAAGAAATAACCAGCAGGTAAACCAACACAGTTGAGACCAGCAAATAGCAACCAAAATAAAACTAACGATGTAGCAAAGCACGGCTCCAGACAGCATAAAATAAAAACATTTAGTAACAGGTTAGCGCTTTCACCATGGAATGTGGCTTCTTCAGACAATTGACATAAATAACTAGTACAGAGATGCATCAATTTTATACTCGCATATAACGCTTCAGTTCAAAAACTCCATTCATTCAACAATCACTATCCATACGTAACACACGCAAACTTGATGACGCCAGCTATATTATCTATTCTAATTTAAAAGCACAGTGTTACCAACTATACATTTCTAGGTTAAATAGCATTGGCCTTGATAACTAGTACTGTTAAATACCTCATACTGATCACTAATAACTAGTATTTTATACAAATAAATTAATAAAGCACAATAGCGACTATGTACTTATACTAACATAAGGCCGTAAATAAAATATGACTACCAAAAACAAATATTACAGTCCCTGTTCTACTAATAGTAAACATGATTTTCTATAAAAGGCGGTGAAATGAGCCTAGTATGAACAGCATACCATAATCGAAGAATAAAAATGCAGCAATGAATATAAACAGCATATTAATACATTCATATAAAATTATTTCAGTATTATGGTTACATATAAAACTATTTCCTAAGAAGTCCACGCGCCTCCAGAGCACATTTCATAGAGAGCATCCCATTTAGCCCAAAGCCTTTTTCTGCTCTCAACTTTAATATCCACCTTAACTCACTATTTTCCGTAAGATTCTTAATATTTCCTATTCTTGGTCCAATAATAATTTGTTCTAATACCACAAATTTAAAATCATGGTATCTGCCACTCATCTCAATACATCTAGACAAAGCGCTCACTGAATCTCTATTTTTTATACTGTTAATGTGCTCTCTAATTCTTTCTCTAAATGTTCTGTTAGTTTTACCAACATAAGAATATAAACTGCAGTCACATTGCGTCAAATGTATTATGTTTTGTTATCACAATTAGCTTCAGTGTCCAATTTATATATCACTCCTGTGCCTGTATGAGAAAACACATTAGTTTGCTTAATAAATTGGCATATGCTGCAATGGGCACATATCCGTGTCCCTACAGGTGTATTCCTTAAAGATATGGAAGTATCTTTAGGGTAACATAACATCCTTTTAAGATTTTTTTCTGTTTTTAAAACAAAATCTAGGATATTCTCCTAGTACTTCCTTAATGTGGTTTTCAGTCATAAGTAGTGGCCAGTGTTTTTGAAAGACATCCCTCACCTTATTGACATCACTAGTCTAGGATATAGAAATGTTTACAGCCTTATGTACGTCCTCAGTTATATTCTGATTCAGCTCATTGGCTTTTCTAGAAGAAAAATAAAGTTTAGCTCTATTTGGCCTCATCATTCTCACTTCTTCCAGCGTAGGAATAACTTCACTTTCCTTATAGCCACGTTGATATAAATTGTTCTCTAGTTCATTTAAACTTTCTATAAAGATGCTTTCTTTATTGCTTAGGTGTGAGACCCACATCTCTTTATATAAATTAGGTAATTCTAAACCAATTTGTTCTTTCGGGAAGATCAACTTATCCCACTTAACTCCCTTTTCCCTTAAATTCCTTCACATCTTTTGTTTATTGTCCACAAATTTTCCTCTGTTTGATAAAAATGTGCCTGACCTGTATATAAAATGAAAGGGATTAAAAACATTTTAACTGGCTGTATTTTAGTATCCATATTCATAAACAGTAGCGTCCAGTTTATCTGTTTTGTAATTATCTTTGGTTTAGTGTCTTCCCACATATCATTAGCTGCCATAACGAATCATTTCTAATCAGTAAACTTAAATACATCATCTTACCGTGTCCCTATAAATATGGGTATTGCTGAACCAATTCATGTGTGTACATAATTTAACATTGTAGTCTTTGTTTTATCTTCATAAATTCTATATCCTGAAATGACTTGAAACTATCTCATAATGTTCTACAACAGAGATGCCCCTTATCACATACAAAATAATGTCATCCAAAATTAAAGATGACTTTTCTTGATTACCATACCAATTACATCATGTAAGTTCTGCGTCCCTTATTTTCTTTGCCAGTGGCTCCAAATGTAGAGCAAATGACAAAAGGGAAAGAGGACACCATTGCATTGTTTGTGTGTTCAAACGCATTTGATCAATTAAGGAGTATCCTAACCCTTGACACATTCTAATTAAAACAGAGTTAAATTTTTTTGTTAAAGATGACTGTTGAAATAGAGCTCTCCTGGTTGCAGCTGTACTCTGTATTAGTATATATTGGTGTGCCTCCATAGCTGCGGTGGTGCAGTGGTTAGCGTTGTCGCCTCGCAGCCAGAGGTTCTCCCGTTCAATCCTCGTCTGGAGCGCCTTCTGTGTGGAGTCTGCATGTCTTCCCTGCGGTCAAGTGACGTTTAAAGACATGCACGTAGATGTGTGCGTGAATGGGTGTGTCTTCTTTGAAGGTTGGGCGTCTGGCTAGCAACTCGGCACCGTAAAAAATCCACTGCCAATCATTAGCGGACCGGAGTTCCGCTGTGGCGACCCCTAACCGGGAAAAGCCAAAAGACCTTAGTTTTTAGGTGTGCCTCCACATGGTACAAAGATGAAGTCTTTTGTATTGTCAGATGTTTAATATGGAAAAAGTAACATTAAATCTGTTTTCTTACCTCCAAGTATCATAGATGGCAGAGGAAGTCATGTCTCTTAGTGGATAGTTGTAGAGATTCTTTCTCACCTTCCACTTCTGCACCCGACACCTGTGGATGACTTCATGATGGATTTGCTTATCTTTATCTGCATTGTATATTCCTGGGCTCCTTTTCTTTTTTTTTTGTCCGTCTACATGTATTTATATATTTTTTTACTATATGAATCGAGGGTTTCTGTTTATATGTTTTGATTTAATTTAATTTTATTGTATAACGTGATTTGCATAGTAAAAGATTGTCTCTTATTTTAAAAGGCATAAAGTGCCTTTGAAAGCAGAGATCCACTTTTGCCTCACTGTCAAGAACAGGTAAAAGAAGTTATTTTGTTATATAAAAATAGTTGTCCCATTATTAAGATATTTAGAGAAGTGCTGTAGATGGAGTCTTGTAATTAGATAATGTTCATAACAATGTTCATAGGTTCATAGATTAGTATTGTGAGCCATTTTAAGCCTAGCCAATTATCCCCTGTGAGACTCAAACCCTGCACCTTGTGTTTGTAAGGCAAACACCTGAACCATTAGGCCAACATCCCAACCCTTGGAGTAGGAAATTATTTGCACCTTTTTGTCAGTACGAGTGTTAGGAAAGGATTGCGGGTTTTGAAAATGTGTTTACAGCATTCTAGTCTCATACAATTATCACTGAGCTAGATAAGTCAGGTAAGGGCTCAATTTCTTATTTAGTAGGACCTGGTAAATATAAGCCGCGGTGGTACAGTGGTAGCATTGTTGCCTCACAGCAAGAGGTTCTACTGTTCGATTCTCGGCTGGAGTGCCTTCTGTGTGGAGTCTGCATGTCCTCTTTGCAGTCGAGTGGCCTCCGAAAGACATGCGTGAATGGGCGTACGTTTGCTGAAGGTTGGGCGTCGGGCTGGCAACTTGATACCATAAAAATCTACTGCCAATCATTAGCGCACTGGAGTTCCACTGTGGCGACCCCTAACCGGGAAAAGCTGAAAAGACAAACAAGTAGGACCTGGTAAATTATTTTTTTTTTGCTGCCCTGCACCTTCTAATCATTTGCTTAGTCACACTGACCCTTGCTCATCTATTTTTCACTGTGTGAGGGTCAGTTGTAGCCTTCTTAAATAGCCACTAACATGCTGATGTTCTTCGTGTTTCACTGTTGCAGTCATTACATTTGGGTAATCTGCTGGCAGGTTGCCCTCAGTCGGCCTGAATAACAAAGTCTTGGGTGCTGCGTCGGTTGCCGTCTCCTCTTCCATGACGTCAGGTCGTCAGGGTATAAAACATGCAGCCGGCGCCATTTTATTCAGTCTTTCTTGCTGCGCAGTGCCGAAGTAGAAGCAGTTCACAAGTGCTGGTCGGACGACTCCTGAAATTTTCGCATTTGAGTTTCAGAACCGAAGTCTTCAACTAAAGCTAAGTACCCCGTTGGAAACTTTCTTGCTCCTTACCAATGTCAGTAAAGTTAATAATTGCATTACTTGTGGGAAGCAAATAACCTCATAAGGATTTTCGTTTGTACTGTATTCCTTGCCTAGGCCCAGATCATAACGTGCCTTGCTGTCGGTTTTGTGCTAGATTTAACTAATGCGATATTAAGCATCTGTATATTTTTGCTTCTAAATATTTTGGATCAAGATTTAATTACCCTGAAATGTTGTCGGTTAGCAGTCCGACTACTGGAGTTCACAAAAATGCAAAGAAAAGACAGAGACAAACCGTCGAGGTCCAAAATCGACGAAATGTCTCCTAAGCCAGTTGCCGATGTCCTTCATGGATGCATCTGCAGTCATAACAACTGGGTTGTCCTGTCGTCAGGCAGCCCTGCAGTCGGCCGGATTCCAAAGTCCGGGTCCGGCTTCGGCTGATGTCGCACTCCACCCGACGTCATCTCTGTTGGTCTTGGGTATAAAAGCATCAGCCGACGCCATTTTCCTCAGTCTTTCTTGCCGTGGCGCCGAAGCAGAAGCTGTTCGCAAGAGCCGGTTGGTCGGATCCAGCGATTACTTCTACCGTATACTACTTGAAGACTTCTAAAGCTAAGTACCCGTTGGGGACTCTTTCTTGCCTCAGCCGATGTCAGAAAAAGTTAACAATTGTTTAACCTGTGGGAAACAAATACCTCATAAAGATTTCCACTCTTACTGTCTGCCTTGTTTAGGCCCAGCCCACGACGTAGCAGCCTGTTCGGCCTGTGCCTCTTTCAACCGACGAACGCTTAGGCGTCGGTCGGAGTTTGCAGAACAGTTTTTCGGTTCTGATTTTGCGTACATTATGCCGTCGGATCCTCCGACTACCCCCAAAAAACGCAAAGATAAAGACAGACACTCGCGGTCCGCGGTTTCGGCCGAAACCACGGTAAAGCAAACCGCGACTGTCTCGGTTTCGGCTGAAACCGAGAAAACTGCTCAAAGTACAGCTGAACCTATTCTTACAACTGAGGCCCCTGCTACAACTCTTGAATCGACCTCAGAAATTTTACCCACTACGGTGGTTGACTTATCAGACACCATCCCCTTGGATGTCTCTACCCCAGCACGTGGTGCTGCTAGGCCTCCAGCTGCTATGTCCATTATGGCCTTCGCCAGGGCTAAAGCAGCCAAGACTACTAAATCAGTGCCTGTTAAACTCCCCACATCCAGGCCCCCTTCTAGTTCTCAAATGCTTTCTTTGGCAGAAGATTTAATTTCTTTAATTAGAGGATCTCAATCTCACCCAGACAGGGCCTCTCAGCCCCCAGAGAAGAGACCTAGGGCAGAGCCCCCTGAGCCAGTGTCTTCTGATGATTCTGCTGCTGAATCAGACATAACTGACCAGCCTGAGGCTCCCTTCTCCAATTTTGAAGATTCTGATGCTGAAGAATCCATTCCAGCTGCTTCCCCACCAGAAGAATTCTCCTTTGGGGAAACCTTGCATGCCATGCGAGAACAGTTCCAATGGCAGCAACAGGATTTTTCAGACTCCAGAAAAAGACTTAGGACCTTTCTGCACCTCCCACAGCACAGGCCCTTAGCTATACCTCCTGTTCTCTCTGTGGTGGATGATGCTTTCAATGATGTTTGCTCCGCTCCAGATTCTTTACCCCAGCCCCTGCCAAACCAGACAGATTTTACAGGGTGCCAGATACTCATCACCACCTTTACAAGGCCCCACTTGCAGACCCAGAAACTATATCCCAGGGTCCCAAGGCAGTAGCAGCGACCACAGCTAAAACCCTATTCCTTCTGAAAGGAAGCAAGGTCACTAGACAGATGGGGTAAAAGGTCTACACTTCAGCTACTCTCTCAGCTAGAGCTTTAAACTGTCAATTTCACATGATACAATACCAAGAGTTTATGCTTGATCAGTTAACTAAAAACTAACCACTGATGAATCTCTTGATAAGAAATATGTATTAGAGATGGTAAATAACATACAACAGGTTAGCAACCATTCCTTAAAATGTGGCTATGATGCACTGGAGGCTTCATTTAGATCAGCCATGACAGGCACAGTGATAAGAAGGCATGCATGGCTAAAGGAACAAGCTTTACCGGATCATGTTAAAGCTAAGTTGCTAGATGCTCCTATGGACAAGACAAGTTTGTTTGGTACACCTGCCCAGCAGGTTATGAAGAAAATGGAAGAAAAGGCAAAATCTGTTCAAACTGTTAAAGATTTCTTGCAGGTTCAACCCCCAGGTTTAGCAGGAACTGGCCTGCCAAAAATTGGTCCTTTCCTGACTCCACAAAATTTCAAAGGGGCAGGAATAGGCGTTCCAGAGGCAGAAACCAATCCAGAGGAGGTGCCTACAGAGGACGACAGTGGCAAGGTAACAACAGAGGCACAGACACAGCCACTGCCACTACATCAGCACAACCACAGTGACTTAATCCTAAATCCGCCTACCAGGGAACAAATAGCAGCTCCTCTAGGCGGAAAGTTAACCTTATTTTCAAAGAACTGGCACTACATAACAAAAGACAAGTGGATTTTACAAACCATAGATCAAGGTTACCGGTTTCACTTCCACACTTTACCAGTCAAAGAGGAATGCCAAATCTACCTCCAAATCAAAAACAGAGGCTCTACGCCAGATAATGGAGTTAGCAAACATGAGAGCTGTGGAAAGAGTGCCAACAGCAGAACAAGGAAAGGGTTCTACTCCAGACTATTCCTAGTTCCAAGAAAGGAAAAAGTTGGAGACCAATTCTCGACCTGTCCACCTTAAATACATACATCATTGTCCCAAAATTCAAAATGCTGACCCTACAGCAACTTCTTCCCATGCTGGGCAAGGAGTCTTGGCTGGTAACTCTAGATCTCAAGGAGGCATACCTGCACGTCCCCATTCGACCAATCTGCAGAAGATACCTCAGATTTCTTGCAGGATCAGGGCACTATCAATTCTCAGCATTGCCCTTTGGCTTATCTACTGGGCCCAGAGTATTCACAAAATGCCTGGCATCAGTAATCGCCCATTGCAGACTACAGGGAATTCAAATTTACCCATACCTGGACGACTGCCTGCTACAAGGGGACAACAAAAGCAAGCTGACAACAGATTTACAAAGGGTCAGTTACTTGCTACAAGGACTGGGATACACAGTCAATTTACAAAAGTCAAGGCTGATACCATCCCAAACAAGGACATTCTTGGGCGCGGAATTGGACACAGTACAACAAATGGCATTCCTGACTACAGAAAAACAAAAGAACTTCCTCTTTACTTCTTGGCACTAACAAAACTGAACAAGTTAACAGCAAGAAAAGTTCTGCAGGCCTTGGGCTTCATGGCATCATGCATAATCTTGGTCCCATTTGCCAGACTACATATGAGGAAACTACAGTGGTACCTAAAGAATTTATGGTCCCAACACAGACACAGTCTAGAAACAGAAATCCCACTAATTCCATGCTTAAAACAGGAGTTCCTATGGTGGGCTCAGGCATGCCAGTCAAACCCAGGCCTACCCTTTCGCAGATGTCAACCAAGCCAGACCATCACAACAGACGCTTCAGACCTAGGATGGGGGGCCCACATGCTGGACAAATGCGTGCAAGGATTGTGGACACAGGATCAACTTCACCTGCACATCAATCTAAAAGAAATGCTGGCAGTAAAACTGGCAATCCAAAAGTTCAAAACATTTCTCAAAGAGGGCCAGTTGATGATGAGGACAGACAACACCACAGTCATGTGGTACATCAACAAACAGGGAGGCACTCATTCATACCCCCTATACAGAATGACCTTGGAGCTGTGGACCCTGACACTCAGCTACAACATTCAGTTACAGGCAATATTTGTACCGGGAAAGACAATACTCTAGCAGACATATTAAGCAGAACCACCCGGATGCCCACGAATGGAAGCTGCACCCGGACATCTTCAAGACCATCTCGAAGAAATGGGGAATGCCACAGATAGACCTATTCGCATCACCTCTCAATCACCAGCTCAAAAAATTCTGCACAAGGACATTCCACCCACTAGCATGGAAAGTGGACTCACTCTCCTTCAACTGGAAAGGCCTAACAGCATATGCATTCCCACCTCTTCCTTTGATACACAAGGTACTACTAAAAATCAAGGAAGAACGTCCAAGGATAATCCTGATAGCTCCAAACTGGCCAAGACAACACTGGTACCCACTACTGAAGAGCATGTCTCGGAACAATATCTGGCCAATACCCCTGATGCCTTTGATGTTAACTCAGAACAACTACAGCATCATACATCCAAACCTAAAAACGCTGCAACTGACTGCATGGAACATCACATAGCAGCAGCTAATCCAGAACTTTCCCAAAGAGTTAAAGACATTATTCTGGAAGCACGCAGACCTTCAACAAGAAGGAACTATGCTGGAAAATGGAAAATTTTTGTCATTTGGAGTACGGAAAGAGGAAAAGATGTGTCAAACATAGATATGCCTAACATTCTGGAGTATCTGGCCGAACTTCTTCATTCAGGCCTGTCCTACTCCTCCATCAAGATACATGCATCAGCTATTTCAGCAGAATACAGCTTTGATCCACCTGTTTTTTCGCACCCTTTGCTCAGGCAGTTCCTCAGAGGAATCAAGAATGTAAAACCTCCAAGGAAACCACCATTACCAGCTTGGGATTTAAACTTTGTGCTAGAAAAGTTGACACTATCACCCTTTGAACCAGCAGCAACAGCAGACCTACAACACCTGTCATGGAAAACTGCTTTCCTACTGGCAATTACTTCAGCAAGGAGGGTTTCAGAACTACAGGCCTTAATGGCAGTGCAACCCTTCCTAATCTTCCACCAAGATAGAGTGTCCATGAGGACTAATCCTACATTTATGCCCAAGGTGGCATCCAGAGTGTCTTTAAACCAGGCAATCCACCTACCTACCTTCTTTCCCAACCCACAAAACAGAGGGGAAAGAATACTGCATACCTTGGATGTACATAGACAGCTACGCTACTACTTGGACAGAACAAAAATAGCAGAAAGACTGACCAACTTTTGTAGCCTATGCAACAGGAAGGGAAGGAAAAGCTATTTCCAAACAGACAATCTCCAAATGGATAGGAAATTGCATACGATACTGTTACTCCTTCCATGGAAAACCAATTCCACAGAACATAAGACCTCATTCTACAAGGGCAACAGCCACTACCACAGCCTTCTTACGAGGAGTGGCAACCAAAGACATTATTGAGGCGGCTACTTGGACCTCCGTGCATACATTTGCCAAGCATTATAATTTGCCTCTATATTCCAGATCCCGAGCAGGGTTTGCCACTGCTGTACTGCAAGGGATCCTAAACACACCATAATCTACTTTTATCCTCCTCTAGTTGGCTATGGTATTCTACCCAGTTGTTATGACTGCAGATGCATCCATGAAGGACATAGTACAGTTTTGTACCTACCATAAATGTAGATGTCCGAACTGGATAGCATCTGCAGTCAGGATTACCCTCCCTCCTTCCCCTCTGTGGTACTCCTAGGGTGTTTACCCTCCTAATAGCTAGCTGTTGGGGGGGAGTCTTTTATGGTGTATTTGTTTGTATATATGTACATATATGCTTATTGCTGTGTTTACCTCTATCTATTTGGAAACATTGGCATCTATCCAAATTTTAGCCTGCAAGAGGGCTACTGGCATCTGGGGCAAGAAACACTGAGGAAAATGGCGCCGGCTGATGCTTTTATACCCGAAGACCAACAGAGATGACGTCGGGTGGAGTGCGACATCAGCCGAAGCCGGACCCGGACTTTGGAATCCGGCCGACTGCAGGGCTGCCTGACGACAGGACAACCCACTTGTTATGACTGCAGATGCTATCCAGTTCGGACATCTACATTTATGGTAGGTACAAAACTGTACTTTACATGCTCTATAATTTGAAATCACATTGGGATATAATTCAAACCATCTGTTAATAAGTGTAAATGAATAGTATACACGGAACACCACCATGTATTCGCTGTCCTGTATAGTTTCTTCTCTCTCTTTTTTTTCATCATGCAGGAATGTAATTCAAGACCCTCTGTATGCCTTTTAACCATGACATGTATTTTATTTAACAAAAAACTGGGCACAGTGTTGTGGTGAGGTCACATTCCACATGAGCAATACCCTCAGCTTCAGCCTATTGTAAGAGTATACAGGCCGAAGCCTTCTGTGAAGCAGCAATGTTGACATCATCCACACCTTCTCCAGGCACTAAAACTAGACATCTAAGGGTAAAATGACCTTGAGCTCTGCAATACTTCTTGGCCATTTTCTAGTAATTGTCTTTTTGCCAGCTAATAACATTAAACTAAATGACGCCTTACTGTGTCTAGGCAATTCAGTATCCCAGCTTAAAAGAATATTGTTTTAGTTTTTCTTTTAGCTTTTAGTTATAGCAGTTTCCCACTTGCAATATTTCTGGCAGAAAACCTTGTGGTGTAGTTTTAAAATCTGCCAGCTCATCACATTCCCCGTAAAACATGTTGGCAGTTGCTTCTGTTTTTCCTGTCACCTGTAGCATTTGCTATGTACCTGAGGAAAAATTCTTTGAGGTCTGCACTAGGTTTAAAAATACTTATTCAAAAACGTCCAAGCAAAATCCTAAACTAGATTTTCTTGCATACTTGGGAGCCATGCATATGTCCTTCCCTTGTTCTTTTGTAAACTGCTTTTCCAGTCTCACTTCCCAATACTTTCTAACCTCCTCTGATTGATTCTTGTAGTTACAGTGCAGTATTTTATATGCCGTGCTGATTGTCCTTTTTTAGCAGCAGCTTCTGTTCTAGACTCTACTAAAAACTCTACTAGAAATGGTATTTCACTTAGGCCTCCCCATCCCTTTCTCTTTGTTAATCCCGGTTAGGGAAGGCAATGTCTAACCAGCAATGCAGACTTCTGCTTGGCCTCATCCCACTATGTTACCTGTCCATCTTTAGTTATTTGCTCCTCATATCTTGGTCCCTTTTCTAGATGTTCTTCATTCCACATTGCTGCAGTCCTAACTATTGGGTAGTCCGCTGTCCAGTCGGCCCGAATACCAAAGTATATGGCTGACGTCGGTCAAGGCGCATTAGACTGACGTCAGTACGTCAGGGTACTAATGCGCATGACCGACGTCATATCCTTAGTCTTTTTTGCCGCATGGTCCGATGCAGAAGCAGTTTTGCGAGTGCAGGTTGGCGTTCTGAAAGTTTCTGAAGTCAGAGTTTCAGACCGAATCAAAGTTGGCTAAGTACCCCGTTGGGGAATATTTTGGTTTTTTCTTGCCTCAGTATTTAACCGGATGTCAGAAAAAGTGAATAACTGTATTTCTTGTGGGAAACAGATACCTCATAGGGATTACCATACTTTGTGTATACCTTGTTTAGGGCCTGAGCACGACGTTGTTGGATGCCGCTCTTGTGCTAGATTTAACAAACGTACTATTAAGAGAAGGTTAGACTGTGCCAGGTTAGTTTTTGGGAAGCGTTGTAATTATAAAATGCCGTCGGATGCTCCGACGCCCGCTTCGGCCAAAAAACGCAAGGACAAAGCAGCAAAGCCTAGAGTGGAGGAACCGACAGTCCTGGACGTCGGTTCTTTAGAAGGCTCAGTGGAGCCGGAGGTTTTGCCAGGAGTTTCTTTGGAGTCTCAGGGAGAGACTTTACTGTTACAGGATGTGTCCTCTCAGGAAGTAGGCCAGGCTGAAGGGGCTTCTCAGGTGGCTGTTCTTCCCTCTCTTGCTAAGGTGGTTAGGGCCTCCCCTTCTGTTTCCAAGACTTCTTTAAGAGGCAGGCCTAGTTTAGCTTCAGTGGGGGTTTCTCCGAGTGTTTCAGGGTCTTTGCCTAAGAAGCATATGCTAAAAATGGCAGAGGATTTGATTACTATGATTAGAGGTTCTATGCCCCCTCCTGATAAGAGGCCTAGGGTGGAACCTGAGTTTGAGAGTTTTGAGCAATGTTCGGAGGCTTCCGAGTCTTCGGCTGAAGACTTGCAGGAGTATCCTCCTTATTCTGATTCTGATGTGGATGATTCTACTCCTTCAGCTTCGCCTCCTGAGGATTTTTCATTTTCAGAGACTCTGCATTCCATGAGGGAGCATTTTAAATGGGAAGGTCAAGATTTCTCTGATTCCAGGAAGAGGCTTAGGAATTCTTGTTTTACCCCAGCATAGGCCTTTAGCTATACCTCCTGTTCTGAATGTGGTAGAAGATGTTTTTGCAGAGGCTTCCCTGAATCCTGATTCTTTGCCTCCTGCCCCAGTTAAACCGGATAGGTACTATAGGGTGCCTGAGGCTCATAAGTATCTTTTTAAGAGTCCTAGGGCAGACCCAGAAACTGTCTCTCAGGGGCCTAAAGGTGTGAAGGCTTCTGTTGTTAAAAATCCTGTTCCTCCTGATAAAGAGGCAAGGGCTTTGGATAGATGGGGAAAGAAAGTGTATACTTCTTCCACTTTAGCCATGAGGGCGTTGAATTGTCAGTTTCACATGTTAAAATATCAGAATTATCTCCTTTCACAATTGAAGTCTAAGGTGGATGCTCTGGCTGAAGGTATTGAGTGTAAAGAGTTGCAGGATTTAGTTCATGTGTCTGAACAGGTGGGTAAGCATTCCTTGCAGTGTGGTTTTGATGCTGTGCAGGCCTCCTCGAGGGTGGCTGCCACTGGTTCTGTTCTTCGTAGGCACGCCTGGTTGAGAGATCAGAATTTAGCTGAGCATGTTAAGACAAGGATTTTGGATGCTCCTTTACAGTCTGATGTGTTGTTTGGTTCGCCTGTGGAAGCAGTTTTAAAGAAAATGGAGGACAAGGCTAAGTCTATGCAAACTGTTAAGGATTTTTGCAGGTGCAGCCTCCAAAGTTTAGTAGAAATTGGCCTACTAAGGGATGGACATATCCTGCTTATGATTCCCAGTCTAGGGGTAGGTCTAGACGTGGTAGGGGCAGAGCTCAAGGTTCTTTTAGGCCTAGAACAGGGAGTTCACCTGCTCAGACTTCTGGTGAGGGCAGGGGTCAGTCCTTTCGTAAACAGACCCAATGACCTGCCTTTTCAGCTGCCAGTACATTCTCGCCTGGCAGCACCTTTGGGAGGAAGGCTGTCTCTTTTCAAAGAAAATTGGGATTTAATTACCCAAGACAGATGGGTTCTGGATATCATTCACCACGGTTACAGGTTTTATTTCCATACCTTGCCTCCTTTCAAAGGCATGCCAGACATTCCTCCTCTACAAAGACAAGAGGCTCACAAGCAAATTTCTCTGTTGCTCCAAATAGGGGCCATTCAGCCAGTTCCTGTGCCAGAAAGGGGCCTAGGATTTTATTCTCGCCTGTTCCTAGTACCGAAGAAGGGGAACACGTGGAGACCAATTTTGGATTTATCTATCCTCAACACTTATCTGGACATTCCCAAGTTTCAAAATGTTGACGTTACAACAGCTTTTACCTCTGCTGGGCAAAGATCACTGGATGGTAACTTTAGATCTCAAGGAAGCTTACCTTCATGTGCCTATCAGACTAAGTTGCAGGAAGTATCTGCGTTTCGAGCTGGAAATTCTCATTATCAGTTCTCTGCATTGCCCTTTGGCTTATCTACTGCACCCAGAGTATTCACAAAGGTTCTGGCTCCAGTGATAGCTTACTTCAGACTAAAAGGAATTCAAATCTATCCTTACTTGGACGACTGCCTGATTCTGGCTCAAGAAAAGGAAGACCTTTTACAGCATTTGGAATATGTGATAGCAGTGCTAAGATGCCTAGGGTATTCTGTGAACGAAATAAAGTCCAGTCTAGTACCCTCTCAAGACATGTGCTTTCTGGGTGTGAGACTGAATACAGCAGCCCAGATGGCCTTTTTAACCCCGGACAAACAAAAGAATCTTTCCAGTTACTTCCATCACCTATCTCTTCAGTCCGGGCTGACTGCAAGGACAGTCCTTCAAGCCTTAGGGTTCATGGCATCTTGTATTCTGGTACTTCCCAATGCCAAACTGCATATGAGGAAGCTGCAATGGTATCTCAAAAATGTATGGACACAGCACTGCCAGGATTTGGACACTGTCATTCAAATAATACCTTGCATTCAAAAGGAATTTTTGTGGTGGGCTCAGGAATGTCACCTAAACAAGGGACTCTCTGTGACCCGGCCAGAGGCGAGTCAGATTCTAACGACAGATGCCTCAGACATTGCTTGGGGAGCTCATCTAAATGGAAAGTGGATACAAGACAAGTGGCCTGCCAGACTACAGCATCTACATATCAACATGAAAGAGATGTTAGCAGTCCAGTTTGCATTAATGGCTTTCAACAAGTTACTTCTTCCAGGGCAGGTGTTGATTCTAACAGACAACACAACTGTCATGTGGTACATCAACAAACAAGGGGAACACATTCTTACCCGTTATGCAGGCAAGCAATGATTTTATGGGAGACTGCGCTCAGCTTGCAACTAACTCTTCAGGCAAGGTTTCTGCCAGGAGCACAGAACTCCTTAGCAGATGTGTTAAGCAGACAAATCATGGATCCCCACGAGTGGAAACTGGATCTTCATGTATTTCAAAAATTGACAGTGTCATGGGGAACTCCAGACATAGATCTGTTCGCTTCTCCACTAAACCACCAGCTGCCAAAGTTTTGCACAAAGAGGTTTCATCACACAGCTTGGAAAGTGGATGCTCTTTCTTTCAGTTGGAAAAATCTTCATGTGTATGCCTTTCCACCTCTGCCTCTTCTCCCAAAGGTGCTCCTAAAGGTCAGACAAGACAAGCCAAGGATGATTTTAATAGCTCCAGATTGGCCTCGCAACACTGGTACCCATTACTGAGGAGTCTGGTAAGGAAGCCTCCATGGCCTTTACCTTTGATTCCACACCTGTTGTCTCAGAGGGACGGTCACCTGCTCAATGTCAAGCTCCACTCTCTTCATCTAACAGCCTGGCATATTCTGTTTTGAAACACAGCAGGTCTCAACTTCCTCAACAAGTTTTAAATGTGATTATGGAAGCCAGAAGACCTAGTACAAGGAAGGTGTACGCAGAAAAATGGAAGAGATTTTTATTTTGGAGTGCAGCAAACAATTTGGAGATTTCTGAGCCTAATTTGAGTGTGGCTCTTCAATATCTTACTGAGTTATTGGACAAAGGTTTGTCTTTCTCTTCCATTAAGATTCATGCTGCAGCAATTTCAGCTCACTATGATTGTGATCCACCATTGTTTTCGCATCCTTTGTTCAAGCAATTTCTTAGAGGGGCAAAGAATATAAGACCCCCACGTAGAGCTCCTACTCCTGCTTGGGATCTCAATTTTGTGTTGGAGAAACTTACTCTACAACCTTTTGAGCCTGCGGCTACTGCTGACTTGAAATACTTGTCATGGAAGACTGCTTTTTTGTTGGCCATTACTTCTGCAAGAAGGGTTTCTGAGTTGCAGGCCCTTATGGCGGTTGAGCCTTTTTTGATTTTTCATAAGGATAGGGTATCATTACGTACTAATCCTTCTTTTATGCCTAAGGTGGTTTCTAGTGTGGCTTTAAACCAAACTATTCATTTGCCTACTTTTTATGCAGATCCCCAAAATAAAGGGGAAAAGATTTTGCACACTTTAGATGTACACAGGCAATTGCGTTATTATTTAAGCAGGACTAAGGATTTTAGGCAGTCTCAGCAGTTGTTTGTTTCTTTTGCTTTGAGTTCGCAGGGCAAGCCTGTGTCAAAACAAACTATTTCTAGGTGGATTGGGTTTTGCATTGCATTTTGTTATTCCCATCATGGTAAGGAGATTCCAGCTGGGATTAGGCCTCATTCCACTAGGGCTACTGCCACTTCAACAGCTTTTCTAAGGGGGGTGGCAACTAAGGATATTTTGGAGGCAGCTACTTGGAGTTCAGTGCATACTTTCTCTAAGCATTATCACCTTCCTCTCTACTCTAAGTCTAGGGCTGGTTTTGCCACAGCTATTTTGCAAGGCATGTTGTCAGCTCCTGTTTCCTTATGATTTGCCAGCCTCCCTTACCTCTGCTTTGGGATTCTACCCAATAGTTAGGACTGCAGCAATGTGGAATGAAGAACATAGTACAGTTTTGTACCTACCATAAATGTAGATGTTCGAGGATCCACATTGCTGCAGTCCAATTTACCCTCCCTCCTTCCCCTCTGTGTTTAGGGGTGGTTGTGTAGGTGAGGTTATATTCTGGTACTTTTGTATATATTGTACATATTTTTGGTGCAGGTATGTTTGGAGTTTTTGGTATTGGCCTTGTCTTTTTAGGGTCTTCTGACATCTGGGGCAAGAAAAGACTGAGGATATGACGTCGGTCATGCGCATTAGTACCCTGACGTACTGACGTCAGTCTAATGCGCCTTGACCGACGTCAGCCATATACTTTGGTATTCGGGCAGACTGGACAGCGGACTACCCAATAGTTAGGACTGCAGCAATGTGGATCCTCGAACATCTACATTTATGGTAGGTACAAAACTGTACTTTTTCATCAATGAATTCAAGACCCATCTTGCTTATTTTCTGAACCCCTACTTGCAGCCACCCCTATTGAGAAAGTCTCTTTTCTCCATTCCTCTGTTGACTTGGTTCTTACTTTTTGCAGCTTTAACCATGCAGAGTATTATATTCATATTAGAAAAAGCAAAGAAATAACCAGCAGGTAAACCAACACAGTTGAGACCAGCAAATAGCAACCAAAATAAAACTAACGATGTAGCAAAGCACGGCTCCAGACAGCATAAAATAAAAACATTTAGTAACAGGTTAGCGCTTTCACCATGGAATGTGGCTTCTTCAGACAATTGACATAAATAACTAGTACAGAGATGCATCAATTTTATACTCGCATATAACGCTTCAGTTCAAAAACTCCATTCATTCAACAATCACTATCCATACGTAACACACGCAAACTTGATGACGCCAGCTATATTATCTATTCTAATTTAAAAGCACAGTGTTACCAACTATACATTTCTAGGTTAAATAGCATTGGCCTTGATAACTAGTACTGTTAAATACCTCATACTGATCACTAATAACTAGTATTTTATACAAATAAATTAATAAAGCACAATAGCGACTATGTACTTATACTAACATAAGGCCGTAAATAAAATATGACTACCAAAAACAAATATTACAGTCCCTGTTCTACTAATAGTAAACATGATTTTCTATAAAAGGCGGTGAAATGAGCCTAGTATGAACAGCATACCATAATCGAAGAATAAAAAATGCAGCAATGAATATAAACAGCATATTAATACATTCATATAAAATTATTTCAGTATTATGGTTACATATAAAACTATTTCCTAAGAAGTCCACGCGCCTCCAGAGCACATTTCATAGAGAGCATCCCATTTAGCCCAAAGCCTTTTTCTGCTCTCAACTTTAATATCCACCTTAACTCACTATTTTCCGTAAGATTCTTAATATTTCCTATTCTTGGTCCAATAATAATTTGTTCTAATACCACAAATTTAAAATCATGGTATCTGCCACTCATCTCAATACATCTAGACAAAGCGCTCACTGAATCTCTATTTTTTATACTGTTAATGTGCTCTCTAATTCTTTCTCTAAATGTTCTGTTAGTTTTACCAACATAAGAATATAAACTGCAGTCACATTGCGTCAAATGTATTATGTTTTTGTTATCACAATTAGCTTCAGTGTCCAATTTATATATCACTCCTGTGCCTGTATGAGAAAACACATTAGTTTGCTTAATAAATTGGCATATGCTGCAATGGGCACATATCCGTGTCCCTACAGGTGTATTCCTTAAAGATATGGAAGTATCTTTAGGGTAACATAACATCCTTTTAAGATTTTTTTCTGTTTTTAAAACAAAATCTAGGATATTCTCCTAGTACTTCCTTAATCTTTTTTTCAGTCATAAGTAGTGGCCAGTGTTTTTGAAAGACATCCCTCACCTTATTGACATCACTAGTCTAGGATATAGAAATGTTTACAGCCTTATGTACGTCCTCAGTTATATTCTGATTCAGCTCATTGGCTTTTCTAGAAGAAAAATAAAGTTTAGCTCTATTTGGCCTCATCATTCTCACTTCTTCCAGCGTAGGAATAACTTCACTTTCCTTATAGCCACGTTGATATAAATTGTTCTCTAGTTCATTTAAACTTTCTATAAAGATGCTTTCTTTATTGCTTAGGTGTGAGACCCACATCTCTTTATATAAATTAGGTAATTCTAAACCAATTTGTTCTTTCGGGAAGATCAACTTATCCCACTTAACTCCCTTTTCCCTTAAATTCCTTCACATCTTTTGTTTATTGTCCACAAAGTTTCCTCTGTTTGATAAAAATGTGCCTGACCTGTATATAAAATGAAAGGGATTAAAAACATTTTAACTGGCTGTATTTTAGTATCCATATTCATAAACAGTAGCGTCCAGTTTATCTGTTTTGTAATTATCTTTGGTTTAGTGTCTTCCCACATATCATTAGCTGCCATAACCGAATCATTTCTAATCAGTAAACTTAAATACATCATCTTACCGTGTCCCTATAAATATGGGTATTGCTGAACCAATTCATGTGTGTACATAATTTAACATTGTAGTCTTTGTTTTATCTTCATAAATTCTATATCCTGAAATGACTTGAAACTATCTCATAATGTTCTACAACAGAGATGCCCCTTATCACATACAAAATAATGTCATCCAAAATTAAAGATGACTTTTCTTGATTACCATACCAATTACATCATGTAAGTTCTGCGTCCCTTATTTTCTTTGCCAGTGGCTCCAAATGTAGAGCAAATGACAAAAGGGAAAGAGGACACCATTGCATTGTTTGTGTGTTCAAACGCATTTGATCAATTAAGGAGTATCCTAACCCTTGACACATTCTAATTAAAACAGAGTTAAATTTTTTTGTTAAAGATGACTGTTGAAATAGAGCTCTCCTGGTTGCAGCTGTACTCTGTATTAGTATATATTGGTGTGCCTCCATAGCTGCGGTGGTGCAGTGGTTAGCGTTGTCGCCTCGCAGCCAGAGGTTCTCCCGTTCGATCCTCGTCTGGAGCGCCTTCTGTGTGGAGTCTGCATGTCTTCCCTGCGGTCAAGTGACGTTTAAAGACATGCACGTAGATGTGTGCGTGAATGGGTGTGTCTTCTTTGAAGGTTGGGCGTCTGGCTAGCAACTCGGCACCGTAAAAAATCCACTGCCAATCATTAGCGGACCGGAGTTCCGCTGTGGCGACCCCTAACCGGGAAAAGCCAAAAGACCTTAGTTTTTAGGTGTGCCTCCACATGGTACAAAGATGAAGTCTTTTGTATTGTCAGATGTTTAATATGGAAAAAGTAACATTAAATCTGTTTTCTTACCTCCAAGTATCATAGATGGCAGAGGAAGTCATGTCTCTTAGTGGATAGTTGTAGAGATTCTTTCTCACCTTCCACTTCTGCACCCGACACCTGTGGATGACTTCATGATGGATTTGCTTATCTTTATCTGCATTGTATATTCCTGGGCTCCTTTTCTTTTTTTTTTGTCCGTCTACATGTATTTATATATTTTTTTACTATATGAATCGAGGGTTTCTGTTTATATGTTTTGATTTAATTTAATTTTATTGTATAACGTGATTTGCATAGTAAAAGATTGTCTCTTATTTTAAAAGGCATAAAGTGCCTTTGAAAGCAGAGATCCACTTTTGCCTCACTGTCAAGAACAGGTAAAAGAAGTTATTTTGTTATATAAAAATAGTTGTCCCATTATTAAGATATTTAGAGAAGTGCTGTAGATGGAGTCTTGTAATTAGATAATGTTCATAACAATGTTCATAGGTTCATAGATTAGTATTGTGAGCCATTTTAAGCCTAGCCAATTATCCCCTGTGAGACTCAAACCCTGCACCTTGTGTTTGTAAGGCAAACACCTGAACCATTAGGCCAACATCCCAACCCTTGGAGTAGGAAATTATTTGCACCTTTTTGTCAGTGCGAGTGTTAGGAAAGGATTGCGGGTTTTGAAAATGTGTTTACAGCATTCTAGTCTCATACAATTATCACTGAGCTAGATAAGTCAGGTAAGGGCTCAATTTCTTATTTAGTAGGACCTGGTAAATATAAGCCGCGGTGGTACAGTGGTAGCATTGTTGCCTCACAGCAAGAGGTTCTACTGTTCGATTCTCGGCTGGAGTGCCTTCTGTGTGGAGTCTGCATGTCCTCTTTGCAGTCGAGTGGCCTCCGAAAGACATGCGTGAATGGGCGTACGTTTGCTGAAGGTTGGGCGTCGGGCTGGCAACTTGATACCATAAAAATCTACTGCCAATCATTAGCGCACTGGAGTTCCACTGTGGCGACCCCTAACCGGGAAAAGCTGAAAAGACAAACAAGTAGGACCTGGTAAATTATTTTTTTTTTGCTGCCCTGCACCTTCTAATCATTTGCTTAGTCACACTGACCCTTGCTCATCTATTTTTCACTGTGTGAGGGTCAGTTGTAGCCTTCTTAAATAGCCACTAACATGCTGATGTTCTTCGTGTTTCACTGTTGCAGTCATTACATTTGGGTAATCTGCTGGCAGGTTGCCCTCAGTCGGCCTGAATAACAAAGTCTTGGGTGCTGCGTCGGTTGCCGTCTCCTCTTCCATGACGTCAGGTCGTCAGGGGTATAAAACATGCAGCCGACGCCATTTTATTCAGTCTTTCTTGCTGCGCAGTGCCCGAAGTAGAAGCAGTTCACAAGTGCTGGTCGGACGACTCCTGAAATTTTCGCATTTGAGTTTCAGAACCGAAGTCTTCAACTAAAGCTAAGTACCCCGTTGGGGAAACTTTCTTGCTCCTTACCAATGTCAGTAAAGTTAATAATTGCATTACTTGTGGGAAGCAAATAACCTCATAAGGATTTTCGTTTGTACTGTATTCCTTGCCTAGGCCCAGATCATAACGTGCCTTGCTGTCGGTTTTGTGCTAGATTTAACTAATGCGATATTAAGCATCTGTATATTTTTGCTTCTAAATATTTTGGATCAAGATTTAATTACCCTGAAATGTTGTCGGTTAGCAGTCCGACTACTGGAGTTCACAAAAAATGCAAAGAAAAAGACAGAGACAAACCGTCGAGGTCCAAAATCGACGACGAAATGTCTCCTAAGCCAGTTGCCGATGTCCTTCATGGATGCATCTGCAGTCATAACAACTGGGTTGTCCTGTCGTCAGGCAGCCCTGCAGTCGGCCGGATTCCAAAGTCCGGGTCCGGCTTCGGCTGATGTCGCACTCCACCCGACGTCATCTCTGTTGGTCTTCGGGTATAAAAGCATCAGCCGACGCCATTTTCCTCAGTCTTTCTTGCCGTGGCGCCGAAGCAGAAGCTGTTCGCAAGTGCCGGTCGGTCGGATCCAGAGATTACTTCTACCGAATACTACTTCGAAGACTTCTAAAGCTAAGTACCCCGTTGGGGACTCTTTCTTGCCTCGGCCGATGTCAGAAAAAGTTAACAATTGTTTAACCTGTGGGAAACAAATACCTCATAAAGATTTCCACTCTTACTGTCTGCCTTGTTTAGGCCCAGCCCACGACGTAGCAGCCTGTTCGGCCTGTGCTTCCTTCACGGAGTTTGCAGAACAGTTTTTCGGTTCTGTCTTTGCGTACATTATGCCGTCGGATCCTCCGACTACCCAATCTACCAAAAAACGCAAAGATAAAGACCGACACTCGCGGTCCGCGGTTTCGGCCGAAACCATGGTTAAGCAAACATGAGTGTCTCGGTTTCGGCCGAAACCGAGAAAACTGATCAAAGTACAGCTGAACCTATTCCTACAACTGAGGCCCCTGCTACAACCCTTGAATCGACCTCAGAAATTTTACCCACTACGGTGGTTGACTTATCAGACACCATCCCCTTGGATGTCTCTACCCCAGCACGTGGTGCTGCTAGGCCTCCAGCAGCCATGTCCATTAAGGCCTTCGCCAGGGCTAAAGCAGCCAAGACTACTAAAACAGTGCCTGTTAAACCACCCACATCCAGGCCCTCTTCTAGTTCTCAAATGCTTACTTTGGCAGAAGATTTAATTTCTTTAATTAGAGGATCTCAATCTCACCCAGACAGGGCCTCTCAGCCCCAGAGAAGAGACCTAGGGCAGAGCCCCTGAGCCAGTGTCTTCTGATGATTCTGCTGATGAATCAGACATAACTGACCAGCCAGAGGCTCCCTTCTCCAATTTTGAAGATTCTGATGCTGAAGAATCCATTCCAGCTGCTTCCCCACCAGAAGAATTCTCCTTTGGGGAAACCTTGCATGCCATGCGAGAACAGTTCCAATGGCAGCAACAGGATTTTTCAGACTCCAGAAAAGACTTAGGACCTTTCTGCACCTCCCACAGCACAGGCCCTTAGCTATACCTCCTGTTCTCTCTGTGGTGGATGATGCTTTCAATGATGTTTGCTCCGCTCCAGATTCTTTACCCCAGCCCCTGCCAAACCAGACAGATTTTACAGGGTGCCAGATACTCATCACCACCTTTACAAGGCCCCTCTTGCAGACCCAGAAACTATATCCCAGGGTCCCAAGGCAGTAGCAGCGACCATAGCTAAAACCCTATTCCTTCTGAAAGGGAAGCAAGGTCATTAGACAGATGGGTAAAAAGGTCTACACTTCAGCTACTCTCTCAGCTAGAGCTTTAAACTGTCAGTTTCACATGATACAATACCAAGAGTTTATGCTTGATCAGTTAACTATAAAACTAACCACTGATGAATCTCTTGATAAGAAATATGTATTAGAGATGGTAAATAACATACAACAGGTTAGCAACCATTCCTTAAAATGTGGCTATGATGCACTGGAGGCTTCATTTAGATCAGCCATGACTGGCACAGTGATAAGAAGGCATGCATGGCTAAAGGAACAAGCTTTACCGGATCATGTTAAAGCTAAGTTGCTAGATGCTCCTATGGACAAGACAAGTTTGTTTGGTACACCTGCCCAGCAGGTTATGAAGAAAATGGAAGAAAAGGCAAAATCTGTTCAAACTGTTAAAGATTTCTTGCAGGTTCAACCCCAAGGTTTAGCAGGAACTGGCCTGCCAAAATTGGTCCTTTCCTGACTCCACAAAATTTCAAAGGGGCAGGAATAGACGTTCCAGAGGCAGAAACCAATCCAGAGGAGGTGCCTACAGAGGACGACAGTGGCAAGGTAACAACAGAGGCACAGACACAGCCACTGCCACTACATCAGCACAACCACAGTGACTTAACCCTAAATCCGCCTACCAGGGAACAAACAGCAGCCCCTCTAGGCGGAAAGTTAACCTTATTTTCAAAGAACTGGCACTACATAACAAAAGACAAGTGGATTTTACAAACCATAGATCAAGGTTACGGTTTCACTTCCACACTTTACCAGTCAAAAGAGGAATGCCAAATCTACCTCCAAATCAAAAAACAGAGGCTCTACGCCAGATAATGGAGTTAGCAAACATGAGAGCTGTGGAAAGAGTGCCAACAGCAGAGCAAGGAAAGGGGTTCTATTCCAGACTATTCCTAGTTCCAAGAAAGGAAAAAAGTTGGAGACCAATTCTCGACCTGTCCACCTTAAATACATACATCATTGTCCCAAAATTCAAAATGCTGACCCTACAGCAACTTCTTCCCATGCTGGGCAAGGAGTCTTGGCTGGTAACTCTAGATCTCAAGGAGGCATACCTGCACGTCCCCATTCGACCAATCTGCAGAAGATACCTCAGATTTCTTGCAGGATCAGAGCACTATCAATTCTCAGCATTGCCCTTTGGCTTATCTACTGCCCAGAGTATTCACAAAATGCCTGGCATCAGTAATCGCCCATTGCAGACTACAGGAATTCAAATTTACCCATACCTGGACGACTGCCTACTACAAGGGGACAACAAAAGCAAGCTGACAACAGATTTACAAAGGGTCATTTACTTGCTACAAGCACTGGGATACACAGTCAATTTACAAAAGTCAAGGCTGATACCATCCCAAACAAGGACATTCTTGGGCTGAATTGGACACAGTAAAACAAATGGCATTCCTGACTACAGAAAAACAAAAGAACTTCCTCTTTACTTCTTGGCACTAACAAAACTGAACAAGTTAACAGCAAGAAAAGTTCTGCAGGCCTTGGGCTTCATGGCATCATGCATAATCTTGGTTCCATTTGCCAGACTACATATGAGGAAACTACAGTGGTACCTAAAGAATTTATGGTCCCAACACAGACACAGTCTAGAAACAGAAATCCCACTAATTCCATGCTTAAAACAGGAGTTCCTATGGTGGGCTCAGGCATGCCAGTCAAACCCAGGCCTACCCTTTCGCAGATGTCAAGCAAGCCAGACCATCACAACAGACGCTTCAGACCTAGGATGGGGGGCCCACATGCTGGACAAACGCATGCAAGGATTGTGGACACAGGATCAACTTCACCTGCACATCAATCTAAAAGAAATGCTGGCAGTAAAACTGGCAATCCAAAAGTTCAAACCATTTCTCAAAGAGGGCCAGTTGATGATAAGGACAGACAACACCACAGTCATGTGGTACATCAACAAACAGGGAGGCACTCATTCATACCCCCTATGCAGAATGACCTTGGAGCTGTGGACCCTGGCACTCAGCTACAACATCCAGTTACAGGCAATATTTGTACCGGGGAAAGACAATACTCTAGCAGACATATTAAGCAGAACCACTTCGGATGCCCACGAATGGAAGCTGCACCCGGACATCTTCAAGACCATCTCAAAGAAATGGGGAATGCCACAGATAGACCTATTCGCATCACCCCTCAATCACCAGCTCAAAAAATTCTGCACAAGGACATTCCACCCATTAGCATGGAAAGTGGACTCACTCTCCATCAACTGGAAAGGCCTAACAGCATATGCATTCCCACCTCTTCCTTTGATACACAAGGTACTACTAAAAATCAAGGAAGAACGTCCAAGGATAATCCTGATAGCTCCAAACTGGCCAAGACAACACTGGTACCCACTACTGAGGAGCATGTCTCGGAACAATATGTGGCCAATACCCCTGATGCCTTTGATGTTAACTCAGAACAACTACAGCATCATACATCCAAACCTAAAACGTTGCAACTGACTGCATGGAACATCACATAGCAGCAGCTAATCCAGAACTTTCCCAAAGAGTTAAAGACATTATTCTTGAAGCACGCAGACCTTCAACAAGAAGGAACTATGCTGGAAAATGGAAAAGGTTTGTCATTTGGAGTACGGAAAGAGGAAAAGATGTGTCAAACATAGATATGCCTAACATTCTGGAGTATCTGGCGAACTTCTTCATTCAGGCCTGTCCTACTCCTCCATCAAGATACATGCATCAGCTATTTCAGCAGAATACAGCTTTGATCCACCTGTTTTTCGCACCCTTTGCTCAGGCAGTTCCTCAGAGGAATCAAGAATGTAAAACCTCCAAGGAAACCACCATTACCAGCTTGGGATTTAAACTTTGTGCTAGGAAAGTTGACACTATCACCCTTTGAACCAGCAGCAACAGCAGACCTACAACACCTGTCATGGAAAACTGCTTTCCTACTGGCAATTACTTCAGCAAGGAGGGTTTCAGAACTACAGGCCTTAATGGCAGTGCAACCCTTCCTAATCTTCCACCAAGATAGAGTGTCCATGAGGACTAATCCTACATTTATGCCCAAGGTGGTATCCAGAGTGTCTTTAAACCAGGCAATCCACCTACCTACCTTCTTTCCCAACCCACAAAACAGAGGGAAAGAATACTGCATACCTTGGATGTACATAGACAGCTACGCTACTACTTGGACAGAACAAAAATAGCAGAAAGACTGACCAACTTTTTGTAGCATATGCAACAGGAAGGGAAGGAAAAGCTATTTCCAAACAGACAATCTCCAAATGGATAGGAAATTGCATACGATTCTGTTACTCCTTCCATGGAAAACCAATTCCACAGAACATAAGACCTCATTCTACAAGGGCAACAGCCACTACCACAGCCTTCTTACGAGGAGTGGCAACCAAAGACATTATTGAGGCGGCTACTTGGACCTCCGTGCATACATTTGCCAAGCATTATAATTTGCCTCTATATTCCAGATCCCGAGCAGGGTTTGCCACTGCTGTACTGCAAGGGATCCTAAACACACCATAATCTACTTTTATCCTCCTCCCTAGTTGGCTATGGTATTCTACCCAGTTGTTATGACTGCAGATGCATCCATGAAGGACATAGTACAGTTTTGTACCTACCATAAATGTAGATGTCCGAACTGGATAGCATCTGCAGTCAGGATTACCCTCCCTCCTTCCCCTCTGTGGTACTCCTAGGGTGTTTACCCTCCTAATAGCTAGCTGTTGGGGAGTCTTTATGGTGTATTTGTTTGTATATATGTACATACATGCTTATTGTTGTGTTTACCTCTATCTATTTGGAAACATTGGCATCTATCCAAATTTTAGCCTGCAAGAGGGCTACTGGCATCTGGGGCAAGAAACACTGAGGAAAATGGCGTCGGCTGATGCTTTTATACCCGAAGACCAACAGAGATGACGTCGGGTGGAGTGCGACATCAGCCGAAGCCGGACCCGGACTTTGGAATCTGGCCGACTGCAGGGCTGCCTGACGACAGGACAACCCAGTTGTTATGACTGCAGATGCTATCCAGTTCGGACATCTACATTTATGGTAGGTACAAAACTGTACTGTACTCAGTGAGGCACTTTCGCAGCCCCTGATACTCGCTACTTTTGAGTCGCAGGCCTCTACTGAGACCCATGCGGAGTCCGGTATGCTGCGAGATTCTCAAGAGTATTAAACCCGTGGATTTCTCTCCCTTGGATGGGTCCGGAGCTGCTGAGCAGGCACCGGCTTCTGAGGGTGTTTTCAGGCCTCAACATGTTTATATAAAACCGATGCCAGCCTCAAAAATATGATCAAAAACATCTTCTGTGTCTAAAAAACAGACGCATGAGCCACGTGCCCATGGCCCTATGCCTAAAAAACAGATGATCAAAATGGCTGAGGACTTAAATTACCTTGATCAGGGGTTCTCAACCTGCATTCTACTAATTCCATATGCGAGACTACATATGAGGAAACTTCAGTGGTACCTGTTTATGGAGCCAACATTGTCATAGTCTGGAAACAATGATTCCTCTCATTCCCTGCCTACAACAGGAGTTTCTTTGGTGGGCAGAGACATGTCACCAAAACAAGGGACTTTCATTCACTCCTCCCCCTGCCACGCATCAGACTATGCATGGGGGGGGGGGGGGCTGGCGGGGAGATGCATTCAGGGCAAATGGAGCCCAAAACAAATGCATCTACATATCAACCAGAAAGAGATGCTTGCTGTTCAGAATGCTCTGACAGCATTCGAGGACTTAGTTCATCCAGGACAGCACCACGGTTATGTGGTACATAAACAAACATGGGGGGTACACATTCCTACCCCCTTTGCAGACTAGCCATGGCATTGTGGAACACAGCTTTGACTTACCAAATACATCTTCAAGCTCAATTCCTGCCAGGAAAACAAAATACTCTGGCAGATGACCTAAGCAGAAATCTTATGGACCCACACGAGTGGA
This sequence comes from Protopterus annectens, assembly GCF_019279795.1. Lineage (NCBI taxonomy): Eukaryota > Metazoa > Chordata > Ceratodontiformes > Protopteridae > Protopterus > Protopterus annectens. The sequence goes on from NC_056746.1 coordinate 1,142,612,408, forward strand.
AACTGGATCCACGTATCTTCAGCATGTTAACACAGAAATGAGGGAGCCCAGACATAGATCTATTTGCCTCTCCCCAAAATTATCAACGGGACAAATTCTGCACAAGGACTTATCACAGACAAGCATGGAAAGTGGATGCCCTATCCTTCAGTTGGAAAAACCTATCAGTCTTTGCCTTTCTCCCTCTGCCTCTTCTCTCCAAGGTCTTACTAAAGGTCAGGTAGGAAAAAACAAAAATGATCCTAATGGCTTCGGACTGGCTTCGCCAGCACTGGTACCCAATTCTAAGGAATATGTCTCAACTCCCTCCTTGGTACTCAAATACCTCATCTACTGTCTCAGCAGAACAATCAAATTCTGTACATTCAGCTCCAAACTCTGAACCTTGCAGCATGGCTGATCATTTAATTATTCAAACAACACCTCTCAGTAAATCTGTGATGAATGTCATTTTGGAAGCCAGAAGGCCTAGTTCTAGAAAATCTTATGCTGGTAAATGGAAGAGATTCTGTGCTTGGAAGCAAGCACAAGGAACGGACACAGCAAAGCCCAATATCCCTCAGATTTTACAATACTTGACTGAGATGCTTGACAAGAGCCTATCTTTTTCTTCAATAAAAATCCATGCCTCTACCATATCCTTCTCGTTAGAGCACGGAGCCTCCTCTCTTTTCTCATCCTCTGCTTAAACAGTATCTTAAAGGGGCCAAAACTTTAAGGCCTCCCAGAAGATCACCAACACCTGCATGGGACCTCAATTTTGTGCTGGAAAAACACACCCTGCCTCCTTTTGAACCAGCAGCTACTGCGGATATAACATTTTTATCCCGGAAAACAGCTTTCCTCTTGGCAATCACTTCAGCAAGAAGGGTTTCAGAACTATGGGCTCTCATGGCTGTGGAGCCTTTTATTACTTTTTACCCGGACAGGGTGTCCCCAGGACCAATCCTTGTTTTATGCCTAAGGTGGTATCCAGTGTGGCTCATAACCAAATAATTCACCTGCCAACATTTTACCCAAATCTGCAGAACAAGGGGGAGCAGATTCTCCATGCATTGGATGTACACAGACAACTAAGATTCTACTTAAACAGGACCAGATCTCTAAGTAAGTCTGAGCAACTACTGGTGGCATTTGCTGCAGGATCAGAGGGGAAGGTTGTATCAAAGCAGACTATTTCTAAGTGGATAAGCCACTGCATTAGTTTCTGCTACTTGCACCATGGTAAACCGGTGCCCAAGGGGATCAGGTCACATTCCACCAGGGCTGCCTCTACCTCAGCAGCTTTTCTTAGAGGAGTTCCAACCAAAGACATTCTAGAGGCTGCTACTTGGAGCTCTGTTCATACCTTCACAAAGCATTATCATTTGCCTGTCTTCTCCAAATCCAGGGCAGGCTTTGCCACTGTAGTTCTGCAGGGCCTTATAGTCGCTTCTAATGCTATTTAGTTTCATCCTCCCATCCATAGCTTTGGGATTTTACCCAAATGTAATGACTGCAACAGTGAAACACAAAGAACATAGTACAGTTGTGTACACTTACCATAAATGTGGATGTTCGAGTGTATGCACTGTTGCAGTCTGGGTTACCCACCCACCATCCCCCTTTTCTTTAACTTCTCTTTCCTTCACTGTATTCTAAAGCCTTTGTGGTGTGTTTGCTTTTAGATGAAGGTAAAGTTTATGTTGCTAAAAGTGCATTTATATATATTGCTGTTTATATATATATATATATATATATATATATATATATATATATATATATATATATACATACATATATATATATATTTTTTGCTCCCTATTTGGGGGGCACCTGACATCTGGGGCAAGAAAAACTGAATAAAATGGCGTCGGCTGCATGTTTTATACCCCTGACGACCTGACGTCATGGAAGAGGAGACAGCAACCGACGCAGGACCCAGGACTTTGTTAATCAGGCCGACTGAGGGCAGCCTGCCAGCAGTTTATCCAAATGTAATGACTGCAACAATGAATGCACTCGAACATCTACATTTATGGTAAGTGTACACAGCTGCACTTTTTGAATGCTGTACTTCTCTGATCTTGCCCCTAAACTGCATCAGCCATTGCTTGTCTTACTGAAACCAGTGAATGCAAACAGTTAAGACCTCAGTTTAAACAGCACCTAATTGAACAATATAAGTGCACGTTTAGAACACAGATCGTGTCACCCAACTTCCTTGGCTGCAATGTTACATTTATCCCAGAAAACCTTGGCTGTTTAATCTGCTGACCTCTCCAACATATAAATTCCTACCCATTGCTTTCCCGTCTGCACTATCCATTCACTTCTCCAGCGATTGCCTCTCCTGTTGCAGCTCTTAGTGTTCTACAGTTTATTCTCTCTTCACTGGTATATTTTCCCTCCATACTTGGTATATGCTCTGTCCATTTTTTGGTTGAACTGCATTTACCTCACCTACAGTATACAGTGCGTATTTGTAAACCTATCTTTTTAAGCGTTCATGTAAATGTGTGTTTATTTTTTTAGATTTATGTTGTGTTATGTCATGTCACTCTACTGTATAATTTAGTTATACTTTTAATTTCACTTTATTGCCGTACAGGTAACCTGAGCTGAGGCTGCAGTGGTTTTAGTGCTATACCCCAGTAAGCAAAAATTAATAAATGTCTGTCAGCTTTTGGCAAAAAGGATGTTATTAATTTTCATATGATTATTTCATTCTTCAGTCTCCATATTGCACTTTTCATCTTACTAGTAAATCACATACTGCATTTCTCTTGGGCATTGATCCAGTGTTGTCTATTTTCATCTGTTTCAAATGTATGGGTTGTTCGATCTGACCTTGGTGCCGAATCTGAAGTTTCTTCAGATCCAGCTCTCTTAACTACTTCCTACCCATAGTTATCTGTACTTTACCTTAGCAATTAAGATCTTATTTGCTGCCTGAAGTGATTGGATGAGTCAGAGGAGCTCTCCACAGCTGGTCATCCTTAACATTAACTTTGATTTCTCTTCCCACCAAGAGAGTTTTCTCTCTCTCTCTTTATATTGATATATTTTTTTTCTTTTTAAGAATAGTTTTCTTTTAATGTATAATATTGTATAGATTCAGTTAAATGTAGTATTTTGGTAGTTTTTATATCTGTTATGATTAGTATAGTTCAGATAGTGTGTGGGTATTCATAGTTCTGTTTTTTCTTATTTTTTTTTTGTCCTTTACCTTTCTGCAGACTTTAGAATGGCAAAGTCTTTAGGCTTCAAAAAATGTTTGGAGTGTGGGCATAAGCATCTACCCCAGGACCTGCATTCTAAATGGTTATACTGTTTGGGCACTGCCCATTTATGTGCTGATTGTCAGGCTTGGGCTGCTTTCACTGCAAATGCTCTGCAGATCATAAGGGACAAGCGAGTGTTGAAGGGGCTTCTCGCACAGACAGGGGTTGCACCTTCAGTTTCTTCTTCTCTGGCTAAAAAGCAGGAAAAATCCAAAGAAGAGTCGAAAAAAACATGAGGATAAAGAGCCAGACAAAGGGAGAAAAGGAAGAGGTTTCAACAGGGGAACAAGATAAATTTTCTATAAAAGTGTCTAAAAAACATTCTGTGGAGCTGTTACCTTCACTTGGGCCTAACCGAAAAGATCAGAACTGATGGAGAGACTGTTCAGATCTCCCTCTCCAAGACCGAGGTACTCCCTAGATCAGATCCGTCCTAGTCTACACTCTCCTCTTCTACAGGAGAGAAGATACTCCACACCGTCATCAGTTGCTTCATCTGCTGGATCATCTTGGAGTCTCACAAGGCAAGAGGTCAACAGGATGATGAGGAAATTTTTGAGGATGCAAATGCAGTTTGAGGTTTTCTCTGTGCCATCCCTTGAGAAGGTACCGAGTATGGGCAGTCTCCCCCCATAACTTATAATCCTTTACCGGTCCAAACTTCAGCGCATGTTATATTAGACCTGACTCAACCTGGAGAACCTTTGTTGGCACCAGAGATGCTAACCACTTTACCAACAGCTTCCCTATCTCTTTTGACAGTGATGCCTTTGGTTTGAGAGGAGAGGGTTCCTGGGAGGGGATGAGTCAACACACAGATTTTTGGCACTGTCCCTCCTCCTTGGTGTTGGGTCCAAGGTCGGCTTTGGGGCAAGGAGTCATTGATGCCCTTTCAATGTCTGATTGGGCAGAGCCCTCTCTGCTGGTCATGACTTCAGCCTTTGAAGCTTTTGAAAGGGTCTTGTCAGGTTCTAAGAATGAAATGTCTCCAACAGGGTTGGTTCCATCCAAGCTAAAGCAGGATCTGCTTCTCCTCCTCATCTAGCTAGGACGGGGACATTCAGTTCCAAGGGCTTCCAAAGATATCTGCTTTGTCAGTTCCCAGTCTGATTTGTACCCTGCTGTAACTCAAAAGAAATGGGTATGCAAAAAGAAGCACATAGACTACTCTCCAGAGTCTTTCACAGAAGACACTGGCTTAGAGGAAGGGGAGGTTTTCCCTTGATCTCTGTCTGAAGATGTCATTTTTGGTGATATCCTCGAACTGACGAAGCAAAGAGGGGGATGTTCTTCCCAAGACACTTCATCTGATGAGTCAGTGTTCTTGCAAGTCTGTGATTCAGGCTCAACAACATCACCCAGTATGGTACCACCCATTGATCTCTTTATCGACTTTATGGCTCAACGGGCATGAAGGACCCTGACAAAGTGGAGGCCATCACCAAGAAAGCGGGTCGTATATTAGTTGCGCCCAAGGACAGGAAGCATTGGAGCAAGGGTCCCTCAGTGGATGCTGTAGGGGTAGCAGCAGCCACAAGAAAAGAACCTTCTGTAGAGAGTCTTTCTGTTCGTCCACCTGACACAGAGTTGAGAATGATGGACAGGTTTGGGAAACGGGTCTATGCATCAGTGACTTTCACTCTTAGATCACCTAATTACTTGGCTCATTTGACCAGACTCCCGAGGGACTTGAAGAAAGTGATCTCAAAGTCTCCCCTCTGAGGGTATTGCCTGTGGATGTTCAAAAAAAGTGGACTCCCAGCTTTTACCCTACAATCCACCTTGAAAGTTGCCATGAGCTTGCTGTCCAATGTAGCTGAAGGCACAGCCAGAGGCGACATCCATGCCTGAATGCGTCTTTGTCTTTTTACAGAAGACTTTGTCATCCTTTGTTAATGCCCCAATGATGGTTCAACTCTTTGTACCCAAAGTCAAACACACACTCACAAGGGGCCAACAGTATGGTAAGACTGTCTTTGCAGTGGAAGTCTGCTTTTCAGCCCCACAAAGATCCTTCTCCAGAAATCAAAGCTCAGGGAAAAAGATGTGATTCTGTAAGTCATGTGGTCTTACCATAACTCCTCAAGTGGTGGGCCTTACCCGTAATTCTAATGAATGATGGCCTAGAGGCAGAGGTGGATGCGCAACCTGGGCTTTCATGGTCCTTTCATGCAGAAAGCCTATCAGCTCTCCTGAATGTTTGCCCTGCTGCTGCACTCCAGACGCAGTCAGGGGACTGCTATCCTTGCTTCCTTAAACCTGGCTCAGCATAACTTCAGATTCTTGGGTGCTAAAGATAATGTCCAGAGGCTGTTTAGTTACCTTTTCCTTTTGACCTCAGATAAAGAAAAAAATCCCCGGTGTTCCACCCAGTCAGTGGGATGCTGCAGCCGTAGAAATTACAAAGCCGCTAGAAAAGTGAGTCATCCAACCAGTCCACCAGGAGCAGTTAGAATACAGAGTCTGTTCGAGGTTATTTTTAGTACAAAGAGAACAGTGGACCTCAGGCCCATTCTGGACCTTAGTCATACGAACCAGTTTGTGAAACAGGCAAAATTTTGTATGGCCTGAATTCAGTCCATTTTATCTCTGCTGAGAATGGACTATTGGATGTGACCCATAGATCTTCAGAATGCCTACTAGCTTATCAAGATAGCAAAGCACACCAGGAGATATCCTCCTCTTCTGGCTGGGAGCCATTCAGTAACATTTCCAAGCCGTGCCTTTTGGTCTCACCATAGCCCCCAGGGTGGTCACCAAGATGACAGCTGTGGTAGGAGCGCACCTGTGTCTGCTGAAGATCAGGTGTTCCCATATCTCAACGATTGGCTCGTAACTGCTACTTCAGTACTGCTATACCATCAGGATCAGGTGCTCCAGTTGCTTCTGGACCTAGGCACAACCATGAATCTTCAATATGAAATATGGCCCCAGCCCGAGAAATAGAGTTCATAGGATGACACTTGAACACCGCCCATCAAATAGTCAGCCTTACCCAGTCAAGGGTGTATTCATTCTGACTTACAGTCATGCAGCTACTACATCATCCATTACCACCAGCGAGATGGGTGCTGTGTCTTTTAGGTCTCATGGCATCCACATTATTGATGATTCCTTTAGCCAGGCACTATTTGTGGGTACTGCAGCGTGGAGCTTAGTTGTGCAATGGTCTCAGTCCCTTCATCCATTGCATGCAAATATCTGAATTGCACAAATTTGTAGCGAACACATTGCCTGGTGGGCAACATCCTCAACAGTAATCGATGGTCAGCCATTCCACTCAAATTCACCAGTGGTAACCATGGACACCTCTCTCTTCTAGGGTTGGGAGTCACTTTGAAGGGAGAACAATCCAAGGTACTTGGTCACCCGCAGAGGCCAATCCTCATGTCAGTGTCTTGGAGGTGAGGGCAGTCTTACTAGCATTGCAGGCATTCCATTATCTTCTCCCCAAGGGTGTGATCTCCATGCAGACAGGTAACATGACAGTGGTATGCTACATCAACAAATGGTGGGAACCTGTTCTTATCCTCTGTCAGGAGGTTGTGAGAGTTTGGCAGTGGTCAATGTCTTCACATTGCTTTCTAGTACCAGACACATCTGTGGTTCTACCAATGTATTAACAGACAAATTGAGTAGAACTATTCTGATGCTTCATGAGTGGTGTCACAATGCAACAGTGGAAGACTTGATTTTCTGTTGCTGAGGCCAGCCTTGCTGCAACTTATTTGCCTCCTATCTCAACAACAGGTGCCACAGGTATTTTGCCCTGATCCCTCCACAGGGTCAGTCATCAAGGGACGCTCTAGCTTTTTCAGCTTTACCCCACAATAAATTCATACACAGAGCAGGACAGGCCAGGGTGATCCAAATTACTCCATTTTGGCCCCTCTGGACATTGTTCCCTGTACCTGTGGTCTCAATTAGTACATCTCCCATGGGTTTTGAATTGTTATCCAACCTTATTGACATCCAGTAAAAAGCTGAATAAACTTTAAGCTAAAATATATGCCCCCAACCTGTAGTATTTATATACAAAAAAATAATTGTTCAGTGGTCACATGATCTTTGTTGCTGTTATATTAGTGCATTCTTTTTCTCATTGTAGGTTTTGAAGAAGTTCTGTTGTTGAATGAAAGTGTTACGTTAAACCTTAATAAAACTACTTATTTTTATCCTGCCGTGGATTCTTCAGTTTTTTTTTTGATTTGTGGCAATTTGTTTTTGTCTTTATTGTTCAATTAATAAATGTCTGTGTTAGCAGTAGCTGTTGTGCTGCAGAGCTCCGTGGTCTTTTCTTACCTTCATGACAGGCTCCTAGCAGCACCTGCGATGGACAGTCTCATTGCCAGCAGGATTTTCTTTTTCAGCTGTGCCAGTCGTTTGGCATAATGGTGAGTCTTGCAATGATGCTGATGAAGATAATTCAGAATGATAATTTTAGGACCTTGGCCCACTTTTGAGCACTGGACCTCATGGCATCGAGATTTTCATAGTATCTCACACTAGGCTTCACATGTGAGTTCTTCAGTGGACCTTCAGAGTTCAGTGGGGCTGGCTTTCAGATCTGTTGGGTGCTCAGATCAGGATAATGAAGAAGTGCATGGCTTATCTTGCCAGTGGGCTTGAAAAATATAATCTCTCTCTCTGGGCAAACCCTTTTAAGCTCCCTATCTTCTGACGACTGTGACCATGGATGCCGCTGTAGTAAGACAAGACACTATTTGGAGCAGACTCTCTAGGGCACATAGTTATCCCAAGATAACAGTCTGCATATTACTTGCTGGAAATGAAGGCTGTATTCATGTTGGGGGTTTTTAAGGATTCTTTTTTCTTTCCAGTGCGATGATCATGCACTTAAACAACATGATGGTGGTTTGATATGTAAGCAAGTGGATTATCATGTCTGTAATTGCAGTAATGATGAGCAGTCATATTTTTGATCACTAATGTGTAATTCTGGAGATTTGAATCTGAAGATTGAGGTTAATATTTCAAAAATTTCTCATTTCCCCCAAGATGGTGTCATCTCAAAGTTTGTGTGGCAAGGGTTGTGAGGGAGTGGCACAACCTCCATCCCACACACTATGGGGTGCATGGGGCTTGCTCTCCTGTAACATGTTTTTGTTTTCTAAATCTCAGCTATGTGATACTGAGATTTTGTAATTGCTGTCACAAAGCCATTAGACTTTTCATCCATTCATCAAGAAACGTAAACTATATGAGGGAGGAGGCTGTCATCTCTGTCCTTTGTGTGAAGAAGTCACGAGAGTATGGGCATGGGTCTTTGCTTTAACTCCCCTTCTGTTTGACTTTGACATCCTTGGACCAGCTGACTTCTGGTGGATTGGCTAAGCCATTGACAAGCCAGATGCTCTTCGCGTTTCACTGTTGCAGTCATCATATTTGGGTTATCCCTGCCAGGGTAGCTCTCGGCCAGCCCGATTACCAGATACTTAGTATTTCTGTGTCGGTTGCTGTCATTTGAGGACTGACATCAGGTTGTCGGTAGTAGTAAGGCAGCTGACGGCACTACATCAGTCTTTCTTGCCATGGAGCCCGAAGCAGAAGCAGTTCACACGAGTGCCGGTCAGCCGCTACCCGAGTTTTCGTCTACCGAATTGAAGTTGAAGTCTTCTAAAGCTAAGTACCCCTTTGGGAATTCTTTTTTCTTGCACTAGCTGATGTCAGAAAAAGTTAATAATTGTCTCGCCTTTGGAAAGCAAATACCACACCGAGACTTCCAGTCTTACTGCGTCACTTGTTTTGGCCCATACCAGGACGTCCCTCATTGTCGCTTCTGTGCTTTTTTCAATGCCAGAACTGTCTGTTGTCAGGCCCTTGTTTTAGCCAGATATTTTCGCTTACAGTCCTTAAATTCTGACATAGCTTCGGTAAGCCATCCGACAGCAGATCTTCTGAAAAAAACGTAAAGATAAAGACAGAAACGGACGGCACAGGTCCAAACCTACCGACGACGCTTCCGTTAAGCTAGTCATCCGTTCTCCGGTACTCAGTGAGGCACTTTCACTGCCTTTGATGCCTGCTTCTGTTGATTCACAGGCCACTACCAAGACCCTTTCAGAGTCCGGTATGCCGCAAAACTCTTCTTTGGCTAAGGATTCTGTGGTCGTCTCTACCTTTGATGGGACTGGAGCCGCTGAGCAGGCACCAGCTTCTGAGGAAGTCCTTCGCACTACCGAATCTCGACAAAAAACGACATCTTCTTTCTCGACTACTATTCTTTCTAAAACTACCGAGTTTCTTAGGCCCAGGGTACGAACCACACCCAAGAAACCGGCGACCCACTCTCAGGCACCTGCTACCTTGCCTCAGTCTCAAATGCTTTAAATGGCGGAAGACATTATCATGCTAATCAGGGGAAGCCAAGATACCCCCTCCAAAAGGAAAAGATCTGTCCCCTTTAGTTTTGTCTGAATAAGAGTCAGATGAATGTGATGCATCTGAATATGAAGACATGCAACCCCTCTTCACTTATGAGAATTCTGATGCAGAGGATTCCATTCCTTCACCATCTCTCCCAGAGGAGTTTTCCTTTGGGGAAACCCTGCATACTTTAAGGGAGCATTTCCAGTGGGAGAGTCAGGACTAGCCTCAGTCTAAAAAGTGACTCAGGGAATTCCTAGATCTTCCACAACACAGACCCTTGGCTACCCCCCCCCCCCAGTCCTGGATGTTGTGGAGGACATTTTCCTCAAATCCAGCTTGACTCCTGACACCCTTCCTCCTGCTCCCAGGAAACCAGACGGGTACTATAGAGTCCCTGACTCACACAAATACCTTTTTAAAATTCCTACAGCTGACCCTGAGGTCATTTTTCAAGGGCCAAAAGGGATTAAAGCAACCTCTGCTAAGAATCCTACTCCCTCAGACAGGTATTCTCGAGTATTGGACAGGGGTAAAAAAGTATATACCTCAGCTACTCTTGCTATCAGGGCACTAAATTGTGAGTTCCATATGCTGAAATTTCAGCAACATACCTTGAAACTCCTTAAACAAAAAAATGTCTTCTCTTCCTGCTTGGGCAGAATCTAAAGATTTACAAGAGTTAATGCATTCTGCAAGTCAAGTAACTAAACACACCTTGCACTGTGGTTTTGATGCCCTAGAAGCTTCTTGCAAGGCAGCAGTCACTGGATCGGTCATTAGAAGGCATGCATGGCTTAAGGAACAAGCCCCTGCCAGACCATGTCAAATCTAAATTGTTGGATGCCCCCTTGCACAAGATAACTTATTTGGCACTAAGGCAGAAGAGGTCTTAAAAAATATGGAGGAAAAAGCAAAATCTATGCTAACAGTTAAGGATTTCTTGCAGGTCCAGCCCCCTAGGTTCAGCAGGCATTGTCCCTCCAAACACTGGTCCTTTCCTGCTCCCAGTAAACCGGCCCAGCCTAGGCCCTGTGGAAGCAGACCCCCCCCCCCCCCCACCAGACAGCAGCCCCAGGGAATGCAGAAATCTCAGCAGTGGAGTATCTCCACTTCAAAACCAGAAAGTTCTAAGCCACCCCCTTATGTGGTAAGAACTCACAATGACTCACCTCCTCCACCCCCTCCCTCTGCCCACCTTCACTTACCCCTAGGAGGAAGACTCTCCTTTCACTCAAGCACCTGGGCCACTATTACCAAGGACCACTGGGTTCTGAACATTGTGTCTCAGGGATACAAATTTTCCTTCCACACCCTTCCAACCCCAAAAGGGTTCCCAGATCTACCACCAAAATCAGTGGGCAGAGGCTCTAAAGCAAATCTTTTCCCTGTTTTCTATGAGAGCAGTAGAGCACGTTCCTGCAGAACAGATAGAACACGGTTTCTACTCCAGACTCTTTCTGGTGCCCAGAAAAAAGGGCACCTGACACCCCATCCTCGATCTATCCATTCTAAATACCTTTCTGGTGATCCCAAAATTAAAAATGCTCACCCTCCAGCAGCTGCTACCCATGCTGTCCAAGGATGCCTGGCTAGCCACCCTGGATCTAAAAGAGGCCTACCTTCACATTCCTATCGGAGAATTGTGCAGGAAATATCTCTGCTTCAGGGCAAGATCTCAACACTTTCAGTTCTCTGCGCTTCCCTTTGGCTTATCTACTGCTACCAGAGTTTTCACAGCATGTCTGGCTCTGGCCATTGCCTTTTGCAGACAAAGAAATATTCAGATTTACCCATACTTAGACAACTGCCTTATTCAGGCAGACAGCCAGGAAAAGCTGCTCAAGCACCTGGCCTTTGTAAAGCCCCTTCTAACCTCCCTCGGGTGCACAGTCAACGAAACAAAATCCAAACAGGTGCCCAACCAAAGGATAATCTTCCTAGGAGCAAGTCTGGACACAGCATTCCAGATGGCATACCTTACTCCAAAGAAACAAATTTTCCTGATAGCCTGCTTCTCTCAACTAGCCACCAGGCCCCAGCTGTTTGCAAGGAAAATCCTGCAAGCTGTGGGGTTCATGGCATCTTGGCATACTACTCATTCCATATGCCAGACCGCATATGAGGAAACTTCAATGGTACCTAAAAAGCCTTTGGTGCCAACACTCTCAAGACCTGGAAACTCTTCTACCTGTAATTCCTTGCCTCGGAAAAGATTTTTTTTGGTGGGCAACAGCATGGTCCCACAACAAGGGAATGCCTTTCTCCCCACCCCCCGCCACCCAGACCCTCATCACAGACGCATCAGACTACACTTCTGGTGCACACCTGGATGGCAGGTGCATACATGGCCAGTGGAGTCCACAGGAAATCCCTCTGCACATCAGTCAAAGAGATGATGGCTGTGCAGCATGCCTTGATAGCTTTCAAGCCTCTTCTCTCTCCAGGTGCTCTCCTGATCAAAACAGACACCACTGTGATGTGGTACATCAACAAGCAGGGAAGGACTCACTCCTACCCTCTATGCAGGCTGGCATGACCCTTTGGCACACAGCCTCTGCCATGCACCCACACCTGTTGGCACACTTCTTACCAGGCTCTGTCAACTCTCTGGCAGACCAATTAAGCATTGAGTGGCAACTCAACAGCAGTACCATCACCCTAATAACGCAGAAATGGGGAACCCCGAAGGTTGACTTCTTTGCCTTCCACACCAACCATCAGCTCAGCATATTTTGCACCAGGGAGCATCACTGCATGGCTTGGAAAGTGGATGCCCTGTCCTTCCCCTGGGTCAGTCTGTCGCTCTATGCCTTTCCTCCCCTGCCTCTCATCCCCAGGGTACTGCTCAAAATAAGGGAGGACCATTCTTATAGCTCCAGACTGGCCCCGGCAACACTGGTACCCCTTGCTGAGCAGCCTGTCTCCGCTGCCTCCATGGCATCTTCTTCAGATTCCAAACCTCCTGACCCAGAGGGAAGGGGAATTCATGCATCCCCAATTGCAGACACTCAATTTGGCAGCTTAGCTTATCCCCGAACCAATCTGCTAACGTCAGTAAATAGGTTCTGGATGTTATCTGTGAGGCCAGACATCCTAGCACCAGAAAGTCTTATGCTGACAAATGGAAAAGGTTCTGCACCTGGATCCAGGCCAAGAGAGCCAATACGGCACAGCCCTCCCACCCTCTCATCCTGGATTACTTAGCTTTCCTACTACACAGTGGCCTCTCTTTCTCCTCCATAAAAATTCTTGCCTCTACTATTTCTGCTCATTTTCCAACTGAGCAGCCCCTTTTTCTCACACCCTTTGATAAAACGGTTCCTAAGAGGGGCTAGCAACTTGAGGCCACCCAGAAGGGCACCAACACCAGCTTGGGACCTTAACTTTGTATTGGAAAAGCTCACCCTGTCTGCTTTTTAACCAGCTGCTTCTGCAGAGCTAAAATTTCTCTCCTGGAAGACGGCATTCCTTCTGGCTATCTCTTCAGCCAGAGGAGTGTCTGAGCTGCAAGCACTCATGGCTGTGGAACCCTTCATCATCTTCCATGCAGACAGGGTATCCCTCAGAACAAATCCACCCTTCATGCCCAAGGTGGTGTCCAGTGTGACTCTCAACCAGTCCATTCATTTGCCTACCTATTTTCTTAATTTCCAGAACAAGGGGAAAAGTATTCTTCACTCTCTAGATGTGCACATACAGCTCAGATTTTATCTAGACAAGACTAAATCCTTCAGAAAGTCTGATTAATTGCTGGTTAGCTTTGCTACAGGGGCAGAAGGCAAAGCCATCTCCAAATAAATCATTTTGAAATGGATAGCACACTGCGTCCATTTTTGCTACAGACAGCATGGAAATCCTCCTCCCAAGTGGGTCAGGACACAGCCCACCAAAGCAGCTTTCCTCAGAGGAGTCCCCACCAGGTACATCCTGGAGGCTGCCAGCTGGACATTTGTTCACACTTTTATGAAGCATTACCACCTGCCTTTTTTCTCCATATCCAGGGCAGGGTTTGCCTCTGCAGTCTTGCAGGGCATCCTAGCCAGCCCCTAGTTTCCTTGACTGCCTCCACTCTTTTTCCTCAGCTTTGGGAATTAACCCAGATGTGATGACTGCAACAGTGAAACACGAAGAACATAGTACATTTGTGTACACTTACCATAAATGTAGATGTTCGACTGTATTTACTGTTGCAATCCTGGTTTCCCTCCCTCCACCCCCTTTCTTCTCCTTCTCCTTCTCCTCTTATTACCATTCTGACTTGTTGTTCTCCTTCCTTACAAGGGACATATTGGTATTTATTTTCCACTGGTGGGGTTATTCACCAGAACCTGGCCTCCTACTTGGGGGCTCCTGACAGGTTAGGGCAAGAAAAACTGATGTAATGGCGTCAGCTGCCTTACTTTATACTACTGATGACCTGACGTCAGTCCTCAAGCGACAACAACCGACGCAGAAATACTAAGTCTCTGGTATTCGGGCCGGCTGAGGGCTACCCTGGCAGGGATAACCCAAATGTGATGACTGCAACAGTGAATACACTCGCACATCTACATTTATCATAAGTGTACACAACTGTACTTTTCTTGTTGAGTGGATCAGGCATTTTCTGACAACTCGAGTGGTCTGTCAGTCAGTAGTGTGGACCACTTTCTTTTACTGCGAGAAGCCTTGCTGTGATGAGTTTACATATCTCTCCAATGACATATGCACCAGTCTTCTTTTTCTTTATTCCTGTCTCGGGAGGATACCCCAGAAGTGCAGTAATCCAGAAGGGACACTGGTACTCCATTTTTCTATTCTTCCATTTATTCTTATTCCCAGGTTTCTAGAAAAAGTTAAGAAATGCAGTATCAAAGTGATCCTTGTAGCCCGTTTCTGGCCCCCCAGCAAATGTGCCTTTCCCTGCTTTGGTGTCAGCTCCTGGACAGACCTCTTCACCTGAAACCTTCCAACAGTCTACTCTATCACCCTTCATGGAAGCATTGCTGTAGACCTTCATTCCTTTAGATAACCACCTGGATGTTCTTCATCTCACATTGCTGCAGTCCTAACACTTGGGTAGTCCGCTGTCCCTCGGTCGGCCCGAATATCAGAGTTATAAGGCTGACGTCGGTCAAGGCGCATTTGACTGACATCAGAATGTCAGGGTACAAATGCGCATGACCGACGTCATATCCTCAGTCTTTTTTGCCGCATGGTCCGATGCAGAAGCAGTGTTGCAAGTGCCGTTCGGTGTTCTGAAATTTTTCGAATTCGGAGTTTCAGACTGAAGTCAGAGTTGGTTAAGTACCCCGTTGGGGAATATTTTGGTTTTTTCTTGCCTCAGTGGTTTACCGGATGTCAGAAAAAGTGAATAACTGTATTTCTTGTGGGAAACAGATACCGCATAGGGATTACCATAATTTGTGTATACCTTGTTTGGGACCTGAGCACGACGTTGTTGGGTGTTGCTTTTGTGCTAGGTTCAATAAACGCACTATAAAGCGAAGGTTGGATTGTGCCAGGTTGGTCTTTGGGAAGCGGTGCAATTACAATATGCCGTCGGATGCTCCGACGCCGGCTTCCTCAAAGAAGCGCAAGGACAAGGCAGTTAAACCTAGGTTAGAGGAGTCGTCCGAACCGGACGCCGGTTCTTTAGAGGCGTCAGTGGAACTGGTGGTTCCGACGGAGGCCTCTCTGGAGTCCCAGGGAGAAACTTTGTTTTTACAGGATGTGGCCTCCCAGGAGGCAGGTCAGGCTGTAGGGGCTTCTCAGATAACTGTACCCCTCCCTTCCTAAGGTGTCTAGGCCCTCTTTCTGCTTCCAAGGCTTCTCCTAGAGGCAGGTCTAGTTTTGCTTCTGTGGGTGTCACTCCTAGTTCTTCAGGTTCTGTGCCCAAGAAGCACATGCTTAAAATGGCAGAAGATTTAATTACTTTAATTAGAGGCTCTATGCCCCCTCCTGATAAGAGGCCTAGGATGGAACCTGTGTTGGGGGATTATGAGCAGGCTTCGGATGTGTCTGAGTCTTCGGCTGAAGACTTGCAGGAGTATTCTCATTATTCTGATTCTGATGTGGATGATTCTACTCCTTCTGCTTCTCCTCCTGAGGATTTTTCTTTTTCAGAGACCCTTCACTCCATGAGAGAGCATTTTAAATGGGAAGGTCAGGATTTCTCTGATTCCAGGAAAAGGCTTAGGGAATTTTTGTTTTTACCCCAGCATAGGCCTTTAGCTATATCTCCTGTTCTGAATGTGGTGGAAGATGTGTTTGCAGAGACTTCTCTTAATCCTGATTCTTTGCCTCCTGCTCCTGTTAAACCAGATAGGTATTACAGGGTGCCTGAAGCTCATAAGTATCTTTTTAAGAGTCCTATGGCAGACCCAGAAACTGTTAGCCAGGGGCCTAAGGGTGTTAAGGCTTCTGTTGTCAAGAATCCGGTTCCTGCAGATAAAGAGGCCAGGGCCTTGGATAGATGGGGAAAGAAAGTTTATACTTCTTCCACTCTAGCCATGAGAGCTTTGAATTGCCAGTTTCACATGTTGAAATATCAAAATTATCTCCTTTCACAGTTGAAATCTAAGGTTGATGCTCTGGCGGAAGGTATTGATTGTAAAGAGTTACAAGATTTAGTGCATGTTTCTGAACAGGTGGGTAAGCATTCTTTGCAATGTGGTTTTGATGCTGTACAGGCCTCGTCTAGGGTGGCTGCCACTGGGTCAGTTCTTCGCAGGCATGCCTGGCTGAGGGATCAAAATTTATCTGACCATGTTAAAACTAGGATTTTGGATGCCCCTTTGCAATCTGATGTCTTGTTTGGTTCTCCTGTTGAGGCAGTTTTAAAGAAAATGGAAAACAAGGCTAAGTCTATGCAGACTGTTAAAGATTTTTTGCAGGTCCAGCCTCCAAAGTTTAGTAGAAATTGGCCTACTAAAGGGTGGACGATCCTTCTTATGATTCCCAGTCTAGGGGTAGATCTAGACGTGGCAGGGGCAGAGGTCAGGGCTCTTTCAGGCCTAGAACAGGGAGTTCTCCTGCACAGTCTTGGTGAGGGCAGGGGTCAGTCCTTTCGTAAACAGACCCAATGACCTACCTTTTCAGCTGCCAGAACCTTCTCGCCTGGCAGCACCTTTGGGAGGAAGGTTGGCACTTTTCAAAGAAAATTGGAGTTTGATTACCCAAGACAGATGGGTACTGGATATCATACATCACGGTTACAGGTTTTATTTCCATACCTTGCCTCCTTTCAAAGGCATGCCAGACATTCCTCCTCAACAAAGAATAGAGGCTCACAAGCAAATTTCTCTGTTACTCCAAATAGGGGCCATACAGCCGGTTCCTATGCCAGAGAGGGGCCTAGGATTTTATTCTCGCCTGTTCCTTGTGCCAAAAAAGGGGAACACGTGGAGACCAATTTTGGATTTATCTATCCTCAACACTTATCTGGACATTCCCAAGTTCAAAATGTTGACGTTACAACAGCTTTTACCTCTACTGGGCAAGGATCACTGGATGGTAACTTTGGATCTCAAGGAGGCTTACCTTCATGTTCCTATCAGGCTAAGTTGCAGGAAGTATTTGCGTTTTCGGACTGGGACTTCTCACTATCAGTTCTCTGCATTGCCCTTTGGCTTATCTACTGCGCCCAGAGTATTTACGAAAGTTCTGGCTCCAGTGATAGCTTTCTTCAGGCTAAAAGGAATACAAATCTATCCTTATTTGGACGATTGCCTGATTCTGGCTCAAGGAAGGACGAGCTTCTTCGTCATTTGGAATATGTGATAGCAGTGCTAAGATGCCTGGGGTATTCTGTGAACGAAATAAAGTCCAGTCTAGTACCCTCTCAAGACATGTGCTTTCTGGGTGTAAGACTGAATACAGCATCCCAGATGGCCTTTCTAACCCCGGACAAACAAAAGAATCTTTCCCTTTACTTCCATCATCTATCTCTTCAGTCCGGGCTGACTGCAAGGACAGTCCTTCAAGCCTTAGGGTTCATGGCATCTTGTATTCTGGTGCTTCCCAATGCCAAACTGCATATGAGGAAGTTGCAATGGTATCTCAAAATGTATGGACACAGCACTGCCAGCATCTGGACACTGTCATTCAAATAATACCTTGCATTCAAAAGGAATTTTTGTGGTGGGCTCAGGAATGTCACCTAAACAAGGGACTCTCTGTGACCCGGCCAGAGGCGAGTCAAATTTTAACGACAGATGCCTCAGACAAAGCTTGGGAGCTCATCTAAACGGAAAGTGGATACAAGACAAGTGGCCTGTCAGACTACAGCATCTACATATCAACTTGAAGGAGATGTTAGCAGTCCAGTTTGCATTAATAGCTTTCAAGGATTTACTTCTTCCAGGGCAGGTGTTGATTCTAACAGACAACACAACTGTCATGTGGTACATCAACAAGCAAGGGGAACACATTCTTATCCTCTATGCAGGCAAGCAATGATTTTGTGGGAGACTGCTCTCAGTTTACAACTAAGTCTTCAGGCAAGGTTTCTGCCGAGCACAGAACTCCTTAGCAGATGTGTTAAGCAGACAAATCATGGATCCCCACGAGTGGAAACTGGATCTTCATGTATTTCAGAAATTGACAGTGTCCTGGGGAACTCCAGACATAGATCTGTTCGCTTCTCCACTAAACAACCAGCTGCCAAAGTTTTGCACAAAGGTTTCATCCCACAGCTTGGAAAGTGGATGCTCTTTCTTTCAGTTGGAAAAATCTTCATGTGTATGCCTTTCCACCTCTGCCTCTCCTCCCAAAGGTACTTCTGAAGGCCAGACAGGACAAGCCAAGGATGATTTTGATAGCTCCAGATTGGCCTCGACAGCACTGGTACCCATTACTGAGAAGTCTACGGAAGCCTCCATGGCCTTTGCCTTTGATTCCACATCTGTTGTCCCAGGAGGACAGTCATTTGCTCAATGTCAAACTTCATTCTCTTCACCTAACAGCATGGCATATTCTGTTTTAAACCATAGAGGGTCTCAACTTCCACAACAAGTTTTGAGTGTGATTTTGGAAGCTAGAAGGCCTAGTACAAGGAAAGTGTACGCAGATAAATGGAAGAGATTTTTATTTTGGAGTGCAGCTAAGGATTTGGATGTTTCTGAGCCTGATTTAAGTGTGGCTCTTCAATATCTTACTGAGTTATTGGACAAAGGTTTGTCCTTCTCTTCTATTAAGATTCATGCTGCAGCAATTTCAGCTCACTACGACTGTGACCCACCATTGTTTTCTCATCCTTTGTTCAAGCAATTTCTTAGAGGGCAAAGAATATAAGACCCCACGAAGGGCTCCTACTCCTGCTTGGGATCTCAATTTTGTGTTGGAGAAACTCACTCTACAACCTTTTGAGCCTGCAGCTACTGCTGAGTTGAAATATTTGTCATGGAAGACTGCTTTTTGTTGGCCATTACCTCTGCAAGAAGGGTTTCTGAATTGCAGGCCCTTATGGCAGTTGAGCCTTTCTTAATTTTCCATAAGGATAGGGTATCTTTATGTACTAATCCTTCCTTTATGCCTAAAGTGGTTTCTAGTGTGGCTTTAAACCAAACTATTCATTTGCCTACTTTTTATGCGAATCCCAAACTAAAGGGAAAAGATTTTGCACACTTTAGATGTACACAGGCAGTTGCGATATTATTTGGACAGAACTAAAGGGTTCAGACAATCTCAGCAGTTATTAGTTTCTTTTGCTTTGTGCTCTCAGGGCAAGCCCGTGTCAAAACAAACTATTTCTAAGTGGATTGGATTTTGCATTGCTTTCTGTTATTCCCATCATGGCAAAGAGATTCCAGCTGGGATTAGGCCTCATTCCACTAGGGCTACTGCCACTTCAACAGCTTTTTGAGGGGTGGCTACTAAGGATATTTTGGAGGCAGCCACTTGGAGTTCAGTGCATACCTTCTCTAGGCATTACCACCTTCCACTGTACTCTAAATCCAGGGCTGGTTTTGCCACTGCTGTGTTGCAGGGCATTTTGGCAGCTCCTGCTTCATTATAGTTTAGCCATCCTCCCTTACCTCTGCTTTGGGATTCTACCCAAGTGTTAGGACTGCAGCAATGTGAGATGAAGAACATAGTACAGTTTTGTACCTACCATAAATGTAGATGTTCGAAGATCCACATTGCTGCAGTCCAATTTACCCTCCCTCCTTCCCCTCTGTAGTTTGAGGTGGTTGTGTGGGTTGGGTTATCCATCTGAGGTATATTGTATATTTTGTATATATTGTACATATTTTTGGTGTTAGGCTGGTTGGTTGTTTAGTTGTTGTTTATGGGTTTTGACCTTTCTTTTTAGGGTCTTCTGACATCTGGGGCAAGAAAAGACTGAGGATATGACGTCGGTCATGCGCATTTGTACCCTGACGTTCTGATGTCAGTCAAATGCGCCTTGACCGACGTCAGCCTTATACTCTGATATTCGGGCCGACCGAGGGACAGCGGACTACCCAAGTGTTAGGACTGCAGCAATGTGGATCTTCGAACATCTACATTTATGGTAGGTACAAAACTGTACTTTTCAGCACTTCATGATAGTCGGGGTCTCTTCAAACCATTGGGGGGTGGGGTTAGCCCAGATTCTTAGATTTGCCCAGAGCCCTGACACAGGAAAGGCTTAGTGTCAAATAGATGCATTTCTCCATTAGGAGTCACTGTCAGAGTATCACTGTCAGAGTGATAGGTTATTTTGTTGTTCTTACTCCTAGTGTCCTGGAGTATTTGCTGCATAACTTTGATTTTGGTCTTGGCTTTTTTTCCATTTTCCTATATCAGAGTTAATCTGGCATCTATTTCTGATGATCTTAGCTTCCCTCAAATGTTTGTAAAACTTTTGTGAGAGTGTGTTTTCTTTCACAGTTTTCAGCCAGGTCACCATTTCCTCCTTGGGGGTTGTATTTCAGACTTGGAAAGCTTACCTGCTGCCTCTATAGTCCTGAAATGTCTTGTATAGAAAACTTTTTTCTTTGTGGCTATTATATGAACTAAAAGGATTTCTGAGCCCCAAAATGTGTGTGTTAATTCTATGTGCATCATCTTCCATAAGCATAGTGTTCAAGAGGACTAATCTGTGTTCCTTGTGCCTGTCATGGTCATTGACTCTAATAGTTAATCCTGTGATATTTCAGAATTTTTCCTTGATTACACCAGTCAAGGAGAGTTTGTACTTTTTTGTGTGGACTTTCATAGACATAAAACAAAACCAGTAAGAAAATTATTCAAAGCTGTTCATTTCATTTGCATCCTCACTGGATCTGCGAGCCGTCAACCTACCTTTCTTCCAGTGATTATTCCTTGTCCAGTCAGACTACCCGTTTCAGAGCCCACTGATCTTGAGGGTTCCAAGAGTTGACATGTCGGATCTGACAGTGTTTCCTATTTTGACTTTGACTACTTCCCTTACCTGATCTGCTTCGACCCTGTTAGAGCATGATGGGTCTCGGAGCCGAAGCATTGGCATTGGATACGAGGGGTTGACTTTGACTCCAGAGTTTTCAGAGCCGCCGCTTCCTGTTGGAGCCTTAGTGCCTGACAGCTCGGCTGTGACTCTTCCCCCAGGCTAGGGGACTGGGAGGACTCAGAGGTTGACTACTCCAAGAGTCTCAACTCTGGAGGGATTGCCCTTGATGTCCTTCAAGGATGCATCTGCAGTCCTAACATATGGGTTGTCCTGCCTCAGGCAGCCCTTCGGTCGGCCGGATTCCAAAGTCTGGGTCTGGCCTCGGCTGATGTCGCACTTCACCCGACGTCATAGCTGCTGTTTATTGGGTATAAAGGCATCAGCCGACGCCATTTTCCTCAGTCTTTCTTGCCGCGTGGTGCCCGAAGCAGAAGCTGTTCGCAAGTGCCGGTCGGTCAGATCCAGAGATTTCTATTACCGAAAACTTCTAAAAAGCTAAGTACCCCGTTGGGGACTCTTTCTTGCCTCAGCCGATGTCAGACAAAGTAAATAATTGTTTAACTTGTGGGAAACAAATACCTCATAAGGATTTCCACTCTTACTGCCTTCCTTGCTTAGGCCCAGACCACGACGTGTCAGCTTGTCTAGCCTGTGCTTCCTTCAATCGACGGACACTTGGACGTCGGTCGGAGTTTGCAGAGGAGTTTTTTGGTCCCGCTTTTGCATACAAAATGCCGTCGGAGACTCCGACTACTCAATTAGCTAAAAAGCGCAAGGAAAAGGACCGACATTCGCGGCCCACGGTTTCGGCTGAAACCACGGTTAGGTCAACCGCGAATGTCTCGGTTTTGGCTGAAACCGAGCCCCCGGTTCTTCCTTCGGCTGAAAGCATGCTTCCGATAGCCGAGGCCTCACAGAGCATGGCTGAATCTGCTACTGAATTTACTGCTACAGAAGCAGGCACCCAAGATTTGTCAGACACTGTTCCTTTAGACATATCTACCCCTGCACGTGGGGCTGCTAGACCCCCTGCATCCATGTCTATCAAGGCTTTTGCCAGGGCTAAAGCAGCTAAATCTTCTAAGGCCTTGCCTGCCAAAACTCCTTCACATAGGCCTACCTCTAGTTCCCAAATACTCAGCCTGGCTGAGGATCTCATTTCTTTGATCAGAGGATCCCAACCTCACCCAGACAGGGCCTCTCAGCCCCCTCCAGACAAGAGGCCTAGGACTGAACCTCCGGAACCTGTCTACAGATTATTCCTCGGATGACTCAGACATTTCAGACCCTCACGAAGGCCCATATTCTCCTTATGAGGATTCTGATGCAGAAGACTCCATTCCTTCTGCTTCTTCACCTGAAGAATTTTCCTTTGGGGAAACCTTGCATGCTATGAGGGAACACTTCCAATGGCAGGGCCAGGATTTTTCAGATTCAAGGAAAAGGCTAAGGACTTTTTTACACTTACCACAGCATAGGCCTTTAGCCATTCCGCCAGTACTAACAGTTGTTGATGATGCATATAATGATGCCTGTACTGCTCCTGATTCTCTTCCTCCGGCCCCTGCCAAGCCAGACAGATATTACAGGGTCCCGGACACACACTACCATTTGTATAAGGCTCCTGTTGCAGACCCTGAAACCATTTCACAGGGCCCTAAAGGTGTGGCAGCTGCCTCTGCCAAAAACCCTCTTCCCTCTGAAAGGGAATCTAGAGCATTAGAGAGATGGGGTAAAAAGGTTTATACTTCTGCTACTCTTTCTGCCAGGGCCTTGAACTGTCAATTTCACATGATTCATTACCAGGAATTTTTGTTAGACCAGCTAAATAAAAAACTGTCTTCTCCTGAACCTTTAGACCGCAAGTCCCTTCAGGATTTGGTACATAACTCTCAGCAGGTCAGTAACCATTTCTTAAAATGTGGCTATGATGCACAGGAGGCTTCCTTTAGATCAGCTATGACTGGAACAGTGAATCGAAGACATGCCTGGTTAAAAGAACAATCCTTACCAGACCATGTTAAGTCAAAACTCCTAGATGCTCCCATGGAGAAACAAAGTTTGTTTGGCTCCCCTGCACAGGAGGTTCTAAAGAAGGTGGAAGAAAAAGCAAAATCTGTCCAAACAGTCAAGGATTTCTTACAGGTCCAACCTCCGAGGTTTAGCAGAAATTGGCCTTCGAAGAATTGGTCCTTTCCAGACAACTCCAGAGCGCAGAGAGGCAGAAATAGACGCCCAAGAGGCAGAGGTCAATCTAGGGGTGCCTACAGGGGACGTCAGTGGCAACCTACCAACCAGAGAAGTACTGCCACAGAATCAACTACGACCACTTCCACAGGGCAGACACAATGACTTGGCTCTAATTCCGCCTACCAGGGAACAACTGGAAGCACCCTTGGGCGGAAAACTAGCCTTATTCTCCGACAACTGGCATTACATTACAGGAGACAAATGGACTTTACAAACAATAGACAAAGGGCTACAGGTTTCACTTCCACACTCTACCAAAAAAGAGAGGAATGCCAAACCTACCACCAAGCCAAAAAACAGACGCTCTAAGACAAATCAACAACTTACTAAGGATGAGAGCTATAGAAGAGGTGCCACCTAACTCCAGGCTTTTCCTTGTACCAACAAAAGAAAATCAATGGAGACCAATTCTAGACTTGTCCGCACTGAACACATACCTCATTGTTCCAAAATTCAAAATGCTGACCCTCCAGCAACTTCTTCCCATGCTGGGCAAGGAGTCTTGTCTGGTGACTCTAGATCTCAAGGAGGCATACCTGCACGTCCCTATACGACCAGATTGCAGAAGACACCTCAGATTTCTTGCAGGATCAGAGCATTATCAATTCTCAGCATTGCCTTTTGGCTTATCTACTGCGCCCAGAGTATTCACGAAATGCCTGGCATCAGTAATTGCTCATTGCAGACTTCAGGGAATACAAATTTACCCATACCTGGACGACTGCCTAATACAAGCGGACAACAAGGCAAAGTTAACAAAAGATTTGGAAAATGTCATGCAACTGTTGCAAGCCTTGGGATACACAGTCAACATGCAAAAGTCAAGACTAGTACCATCCCAAAGGATAACATTCTTGGGTGCAGAACTAGATACATCAACTCAGATGGCTTTTCTCACAGAAGAAAAACAAAAGCAACTACCAGTCTACTTCATGACATTAACAACACAAACCAGCTTACTGCAAGGAAAGTCCTGCAAGCCCTGGGCTACATGGCATCCTGCATAATATTGGTTCCGCATGCCAGGCTGCATATGAGAAAGCTACAATGGTACCTAAGGAATGTATGGTCTCAACACAAGCACAGTCTAGAAGCCCAGATTCCAAGAATTCCATGCCTGAAGTAAGAATTCCTGTGGTGGGCTCAGGCCTGTCAGTTGAACAGAGGCTTGCCTTTCCACAAACCTCATCCAAGCCAGACCATCACCACGGACGCCTCAGACCTAGGATGGGGGCCACACATGGTGGACAAGTGTATACAAGGTCTATGGACCCAAGACCAGCTGAATCTACACATAAATCTAAAGGAGATGCTGGCAGTGAAACATGCGATCCAGGCATTCAGATCACTCCTTCAACAGGGTCATCTGCTGATAAGGACGGACAATACCACAGTCATGTGGTACATCAACAAACAGGGAGGTACACATTCATATCCTCTATGCCGGATGGCAATGGGCCTGTGGAATGTGGCCCTGAACCTCAACATTCAACTTCAGGCCAGATTTGTACCAGGAAAAGAAAATTCTCTAGCAGACACCTTAAGCAGAACTACCACGGATGCTCACGAATGGATGCTGCATCCAGATATCTTCAAAGCCATAACAAAGAAATGGGGACTACCACAGATAGACCTGTTTGCCTCCCCACACAATCACCAATTGAAGAAATTCTGCACAAGAGCATACCACCCACTTGCTTGGAGGGTGGACTCCCTTTCCTTCAGTTAGAAAAACCTGACAGCATATGCATTTCCACCTCTTCCCTTGATGTACAAAGTTCTACTGAAGATCAGAGAGGATCAGCCAAGGGTAATTCTGATAGCTCCAGACTGGCCGAGGCAACATTGGTACCCGCTACTGAGAAGCATGTCTCGGACACACGCATGGCCTCTACCTCTATGTCCTTTACTACTAACACAGGACAACTACAAGATCCTACATCCAAACTTGAAAACACTGCAGCTAGCTGCTTGGAATATTGCATAAAACAAAATAACCCAGGTTTATCTCAGAGGGTTGAGGACATTATCCTGGAGGCACGCAGACCCTCCACAAGGAAGACTTATTCAGCCAAGTGGAAAACATACCTCATTTGGAGTGCAGCAAAGGGAGAAAATGTCTCATTGGCAAACATAGCACACATCCTGGAATATTTAGCAGAGCTATTCCACAATGGCCTGTCTTACTCCTCCATTAAGATTCATGCATCAGCAATTTCCGCATAATACAACATGGATCCTCCTGTCTTCTCTCATCCTCTATTCAGGCAGTTCTTGAGAGGAATCAAAAATGTAAAACCTCCAAGGAAACCACCTTTACCTACATGGGATCTCAACTTTGTGCTGGAAAAGTTAACACTTCCTCCTTTTGAACCAGCAGCAACAGCAGAATTACAATTCTTGTCTTGGAAAACTGCTTTCCTGCTAGCAATTACTTCAGCAAGAAGGGTATCTGAGTTACAGGCATTAATGGCAGTACAACCCTTCCTTATCTTTCATCAGGACAGAGTCTCTCTGCGAACTAACCCTACCTTTATGCCAGAAGTGGTCTCCAGAGTATCATTGAACCAAGCAATTCATTTACCTACATTCTTCCCCAACCCACAGAACAGGGGGGAAAGACTGCTACATACCTTGGATGTG
Source organism: Protopterus annectens (assembly GCF_019279795.1). NCBI lineage: Eukaryota > Metazoa > Chordata > Ceratodontiformes > Protopteridae > Protopterus > Protopterus annectens. The sequence goes on from NC_056746.1 coordinate 1,142,638,349, forward strand.
CACAGACAATTACGCTACTATCTGGACAGAACTAAGACCAGCAGAAAAACTGACCAGCTTCTGGTAGCATATGCAACAGGAATGCAAGGAAAAGCAATTTCAAAACAGACAATCTCAAAATGGATAGGAAATTGCATTTGATTTTGCTACTCTTTTCATGGAAAGACAACTCCTGATAATATCAGACCTCATTCCACAAGAGCTACAGCCACCACTACAGCTTTCCTACAAGGAGTGGCTACCAAAGACATTTTAGAAGCTGCTACTTGGAGCTCCGTGCATACATTTGCCAAGCATTATAATCTTCCCTTATACTCTAGATCCCGAGCAGGTTTTGCAACAACTGTTTTGCAAGGGATCTTAACTACACCATCTTTATCTTAGTGCCTCCTCCCCCAGTTTGGCTATGGTATTCTACCCATATGTTAGGACTGCAGATGCATCCTTGAAGGACATAGTACAGTTTTGCACCTACCATAAATGTAGATGTCCGATAGGTATGCATCTGCAGTCAGGATTACCCACCCTCCTTCCCCTCTGTGGTATTCCTAGGGTATTTACCCCTCTTTTAGCTAGCTGGGGGAATCTATTATGGTGTATTTGTTTGTATATATGTACATATATGTATATACTTTTATATTGTTTGCTCTCTACTGTTTGGAATTATTTGCATTTATCCAAATTTAGCCTTCCTAGAGGGCACCTGGCATCTGGGGCAGGAAACACTAAGGAAAATGGCGTTGGCTGATGCCTTTATACCCAATAAACAGCAGCTATGACGTCGGGTGAAGTGCGACATCAGCCGAGGCCAGACCCAGACTTTGGAATCCGGCCGACCGAAGGGCTGCCTGAGGCAGGACAACCCATATGTTAGGACTGCAGATGCATACCTATCGGACATCTACATTTATGGTAGGTACAAAACTGTACTTTCTCTGCATGTCTCTCTGCCTTCAAGGTGGTGTAGAGAGTCTTCTCTCAGATGAGAGCAGTGTCTACTCTCTGTCTTCGGATCCGTACACTGTCCCTTTTCTGGATACTCTGAGCCTTCACATCCTGCACCTCAGGGACAGCCAGCCCAGAAGAGCTTCCAAAACAGTTCTACCTACGGAGCTCCCTGTGTCTTATACCTCCCCAGAACATCCCATCAAGGAAGTTCCCCATAAGAGAACATGTAGGTGGAGGCACTTGGATTCCCCACAGAAATCCGTCACAGAAAACACCAACTCTCTAAGGGTGAAGGGTCCCCTAAATCTGCACCGGAAGATGTCTCATTTGGAGACATCCTTGAGATTCTAAACCAGCAAGGTGGTTGGTGTGCCCAAAACCCTTTCCAGGAGGAATCTTCTGTTTTTGAAAGCCTTTGGGTCTGGCCCATCTGCATCTTGGGTTACCCCCTCCTGCAGATTAACTTATAGATCTTGTCTCCCACAGGGGAGATGAAGGAACCGGACTCAGTGGAACTTATTCCTAAATGACTTGATAAAATTCTTAGTGCCCTCACAGATGGAGAGTACTAGACAAAAGGAATTCCTGCAAATGCCATGGTTGTTGAGGAAGTCACCAAGAAGGAGCTAGTGGAAAAGAGCTGCACTGTCCATCCCCCTAACAGGGAGTGTAGGGCTTTGGGCAGGTTTCTGAATTGGGTCTACACCTCAGCGATCTTCACATTGCAATCGCTGACTTACCTGGCACACTTCACCAGATTACAGAGGGACTTACTAAAGGAATTCTCTAATTTTGTCCCAGACCCCAAGTCTGTTCTGCAGAAAACTTTTTTCTTGAGAATTGCCACCCTACAGTCCATCTCTAATGCGTCCATGAGGTTAATTTCGCATGCTGCATTGGTGGCTGGTTCAGGCATAGCCATAAGGAGACATGCCTGGATGCAGTTATATGACTTTGCGGAACCTTTCAAGGCATCATTTGTCAATGCCTTTTGATGGATCACCACTTTTTAGCTCAACAGTGAAGGAGACTCTCTCCCAAAGTGAACAGGATGGAAAGACCTTGTCTGGCATTGGAATTTGCTTTTCTGTCCCACAGAGACCTTTTTCTAGGAACCAGCATGGTTGTAAGAAATTGTGATTCAATAAGTCTCAAGGTACTTTTTAGGATTCACATGGAGGTTTTTTTCTCCAGAGGCAGAGGGGGAAACAGTTGTTATGGTAGATGATGTCCAAGCAGCAGTGGGAATTTGCAGAATCAAGGATCTCTTGATTCCTTCTTGGACAGGTCCTTGCAGCACTCCTGAGAGGTTGTCTGACTGTTCTCTGCACCAAGAGGCCTGGCTAGCCATCACAAATGATCTTTGGGTAGAAAGGATCATATCCAGAAGATACGTCATAACCTTTTTACAACTTCCACTGAAACCAAAGAAAATTCTCTCAGATGTTCCATCCAATCAGAGGGGTTAACAGATCGAGAAATTGCAAAGCTGATAGACAAGAGTCATCTAGAAGGCCCCACCAGATCTAACAAGATCCGGAATTTACTCGAGGTTTATAGTGCCAAAAAAGACAGGGGACCTAAGGCCAATTCTGGACTTAACTTACCTCAACCAGTTCTTAAAGAACTCCAAATTTCAGTTGGTCATAGTCCAGTCTGTTTTATCTCTCTTCCAAAAGGTTGACTGGATGTTCTCTATTGACCTTTGAGATGCACAATATCACATCAAGATGAACAGACATTCACAAAGGTTCCTCCACTTTCGGCTGGGACCCTGTCATTACCAGCTCAGAGTCCTGGCCTTTCGTCTCACCACAGCCCCTAGGGTATTCACCAAATGTATGGCAGTGGTAGCAGCTCACCTGAGACTGCTTGGATTCAGAGTGTTTCCCTATTTAGATGGTTGGCTCCTGACTGCACCAACCAGGCATCTACTAATAAAAGCCAGAGATTCTGGTCCACCTAGCACCAACACTGGGAATTACAATCAACATGTAGACAGTTCAAGTGATAGATTTCATAGGGGCCCGCTTGGGGCAGTCAGTTGTCTAGCTCTTCAGGCTTGGAACAGAATTCTTACCTTGAGAACACATGTCAGGCAAGTTCTTGCCATTCCAATGCCCCCAGCAGGATTGGTCCTGAACACATTACTTTCAGTGGCTGCCACTATTGCCTTGATTCCAACAGCTTGCATAAATATGAGAATCCTCCAATGGATATTAGCAGTACAGTGGTCCTTTCATCACTACCCCTTGAGTCATCCCATAAAGTTGTCTAGAGTGTGCAGAAATTTTCTTCTTTGGTGGGTCCACTCAGAAGAAATTGAGAAAAGGCATCCATTTATTCTTCCTTCCCCCAGTGCCATGTTGACCACAGACACCTCCCAGTTAGGATGGGGGGACATTTCTTGGGACGGATGGTCCAAGACACATGGTCAATTCAGGAGATCAATATGCATATCAACGTTCTAGAGATGAAAGAGATGCTTCTAGTATTGCAGGCCTTTCAGAGCTTTCTCCCTGTATGGACTATTGCAGTAAAAACGGACCATGTGTGTAGTCTGGTGTATCAACAACTGGGGGTGGGGGTGGGGGGCAGTGAGGGTTTGGCAATGGATGATCTCTTCCATCCACTTCCTAGTAGCAATGTACATACTGGGAAAGTCCAGCATTCTAGCAGACAGGCTCAGCAG